>NW_010551251.1:37425-39424 GCF_000687285.1 Phaethon lepturus | reverse complement strand
CCGCACCGATCGCCCCGCGCCCCGGGACCGCGCCTCCCGTACCGCTCCGGGCAGGACGCGCTTGTGCCTCTCAGGAGCTTCCTCGTGGCTATTTCCGACAACGTGCCCGGCCCCTTTAACACCTCCTGAGGCAATCTCAAAAGCAAAGGCGGCTGCTGCAACTTTCCTTTTTCAATCTCTTTGCTACAAACCAACAAAGCTACTCATTAGAGGGACTCCTCCTGCCCCCACCTCCTGAGGGCTAATTGGGGGCCCATAAAACGAATCGAGGAAAATTCTCCTCCTTCTCCCATATATCAGTCTCGCACTACCAAATCGGGCGTATTGTCTCACGCAGTGTTTTATTGTTCCCAGATCGCATTATCAGCGGGGCAATCTCACAAAGGTTAATAGCATTACTAGGTTGTCTCTCGGTCCGACGTTCTTGCTCATCACTCTAAATCCAGTCGCTTTACCAGTGGCATTAGACATCTCTGCTGAAGTTAATTGGATGGTGCTTGCCACTGACTTCAGACCCAACTCTATAAATCGTAATTACTTGTAGCCGATTGTCCCTGCTCTTAACTTTCATTTCACAACCGGGAAAAGTATGCGTGAGTTGATATACCTGGCTTTTCAACCAGCCTTTGACATTTGCAGTCCAATTATCGGTCACCTTGGCCGTTCGTTCAGTCCAACTGTCCTCCCGTTGGTATGCCATGTGTCAACACCTACTCCATATACTGCCCTAATGGGAAAATAAACAGAAAATTATAAGCCTGTATAAATCCATTAAAGAGTTACTGTCACTCCATAAACCATGGAAGTGAAACTGAAGTGCTTTATGCAGTTGCTGGTATCCCAAATTGGAATTGCTGCTCTGTGTTTTTAGAAAGTCCCAGCTTACTGAAGTCAGGTAAGGTAAGTATCTACTGAGGGCCTTGGTGTCCTCATACAGTATGAACATGAACCTTAAGGGCTGTGCATGATATCACTTTGATATTACATTCTTGAATAAATGGTTGTCATCAGTAGAAAGCAGTAAATTTATATTAATAATTTTTGATTAAATATTTCCTTTCCCCGGTTGGAAAGTAGGCTCCCTAGGCTCTACTTACATTTCACTGACCCTTTGCTCAGCAGCGAATGCCATCCTGTGGCTGCAAAAACCAAATGCATGTTAAAGACTAATTCTGCAGAAGGATCAAAGTGCTAAGAATATTTTAAAAGTTGCGATCTTTTAAAATTCTGCCTGTACTGCAGGAGTGGAATGTCATCTCCTTATTATTCAAACACATAAAGAACCCTTTCCAGGACTCCAGGCACTGTGTAATTAATTAATTATAGTAGTATTAATTTATTAATTAATATTAATAACCTGAACATTTTTAATGCATTCTGAGTCTTACTGAGGGAAATTAACTTTTCAGGCCAGGATTTTTTTTTTTTTCCCCCAACACATTTGGAATGTTAACATTTTGGGACAGTGTTTCCTGTCGTATCGTTACCCCCAAATGACCTTGTTCCTATACACACACCTACTTATTTATGTCGGCAGTATGGTCTTGACACATTCTGAAAATTATTCATATACATTGCTGCTTGCAGGATCACTGGCTATATGTGTGACAGATTGAACGAACAGGGCAAAAAGTCATGTTAGAGAAAAGAATTACGTATGAAATTGCTGTTTCCTTAAAGTAAAATAAACCCCCGCATCTGTCTGGGTGTTAAAGTAAGCTTCTTCCCAGTCAGTTACAGTGCGCGCGGCGGTGGTGGTGCAGCGGTCGTACACATCTTCTCTACCCTTCAGTCAAAGGCTTACAGCTTTCGGGTGCTTGTTAAGCAGCTGGAGCCAAAAGTTGAATGAGAAATAACCCAAGCTGAAATATGGTTGTTGATTTCTAGGCGCACCCGTCTTCTCACCAAAGTCAATGGGAGAATTCCCGTTGGTTTTCAAGTCAGACGTCGCAGCTGGCCAGGTCCTTCTCCACCGAGAAGATACCTGTCTTTGGCTGCT
>NW_010551251.1:7039-37394 GCF_000687285.1 Phaethon lepturus | reverse complement strand
TCAGGTCAGCAGGGACACACTTGTCTTTAGACTTTCCCCGTGTGTCTCTAGCCATGCAGCACATGCATACCCCACCGTCCACGGCGTGGCTGGGGATGCTGAGATGCAAGATTTTTACTGTGTCTCATGAAACACCAAGTCCTAACGCACCCATCAGGGAAGGGGCTGATGGCTCTCATCCTTTATCACCAGCACCAGTTACCTGAATTTCGCTTTCACATCTTTTGTACTGGATATAATACCCATTTTCCAGACTGAGCTTTCAAAGCTGGAAACTGAAATTGGAAAAAGCAAAAAGGCAGTCCAAGAATATGAGTTTTACTTCAAAATTAGAATCTGCATTTTCCCCCGTGTATAATCCTGTGTTGATTCTCAAACAGCTTGTAAAATTGACCCCATGTCAATGTGAACTGGATAGTAGATATTTATAGGACACTTAGAATCGAAGACAAGTGGAGATTGAGATAATAAGGCTTGTCTGTGTTGCCTATTAGATGAAACTGTGATTAAATACAGCCCAATTAGTGCTTATTATCTGTCTAAAATTAATTTGTCACAGAAAGTTGTGAAGTAGGCATCAAGAAGTCAAGTAGAATTTTTTATTGCTAAAATCAAAGCAACTATTGATGTCATTTACTTTACCTGGTCTGGCAAAAACAGGATGATATTGTTGTTAAAAAAAACCTGCCTTGGGAAGAGCCCCAACAACCAACCTCCTTATTGATGCTTATCTTCTTTACCTTATTTTACTTACTTTTCATACTGATTTTCTGAGCATTTTCATACTACTTTGTACGATATTTTAGGATATGGTCCTCAACTGACTCCAAAAATTACTTTATTTAAACATGCATGAGTAATTGCTATTGTATTGTCCTCTAAGTTGATGGAAAATTTTAATTCGTACCTCATTGCTAACCAAAGAAACTTCTATCAAATAACTTGAATATAAAAAAAAATTCATGTCTTCATTTTTTCCTTTTAGTTTAATGAAAACAGTCACAGCAATCTTCCTGAGTGACTATTCACTAAAGCCAGATAAACTTCTGAAGCCGAAAGCCTACATTTCTGGGTTTTTTTGCAAATTTAGAGTATCTCTAAAGGATCAAAAATTGGGAACAGCCTGTACCCCTTAAAGGTCTGGTTTTATATACTTTCTACCTAGATAAGAAATCAATTTTTTAGGTTTTTAACTGGTAAGCTTTATTTTGAACGTAAAACTGTAGAAGGTTCATTTTTTACCTTGAAAAAAATGAATTACGTTTGAATGTCAGAGGCTACTCGTCAGGCTATGAGCTATAAAACCGTCTGAAATGTTTTACATGTATGTGTGCATGAAAAGCATTGATTATTTCTTGCATAATGTGGAAAAAATAGTATAAGATGGAAATTGGATATTTTCAGCAATTACTGATGGGACACAAAGTCTTTTACCTTGAGATCACTGGTTTTAGCTTTGCCTACTTTGGTATTAATCAAAGGCTTATTGGTAAGTGAAGAATTCTACAGTAGGGATTTTGGCTGGGCGGGGAGAGGATTGCAGAGAGTAAGTTACTCTCTGTAGCGAAATTGCAGAATTCATCACCAAAATTGTAGTTACACAATGCATTTTTCCTTCACTGGCCAAAACGTCTTAAGAAATTTCCCCCACGCTGACCTGGGGACCCGGCGTGCCTCGCCTCGCTCACCGCCATCACGCGGCAACCATCTGCCTTTCGGGGAATTTTGGTTTCTTTCGGCAGTTCATTTTAAACCCTGATTATTTCAGTAGCCCTGTTCGTAGCACAGATGCACAAACATTTTATTGACGGTGGAAGGTGGCTGCGAACTGATGACAGGGGACGAGCAAATGGCTGGAGGAGGAGCTGGAGATGAGGCTGGATGCGTCTTAATCTGCCTTTCTGCCAGAGACGAGGTGGTGTCATCCTCCGTTAGCGCAACCGAGTGCTGCTTGTTAGAGCCATTAAAAAAAAAAAAGTTTTCTTTTGAAAATACTCGGTTCTGCTTCATACAGCAGCGAGCAATTTGGATGCAGTGTACCTATAAAGTAAATAACTTTAAGGAATTACAGTGTACATCTTAAATCTCATTGGTGGCCAAATAAATGTAGTACCTCCTGAGTAATAACAATATTGCTTCAAGACTGACCATCACAGAGCCTCCCCCCAAGGGCGATTCAGCAGAAGGCACTGGCTGTCAGCATGACAAAAATTGTTTAGAAATAAGTTCTAATATTACAGTTTAGTAGAGAAGACGGTATTTCCTTTGAAGACTGGCAGTTTTAGCTGAAGTTATTCCTCTGTGGTAACAGAAACTGCATGCCACAATATTTCTAAGGGCATGCAGAGCAAGATCCTTCAGACCATGTCTTTTCTTGAAGTTCAACAGCGTGTACCACGGTAGTGTAGGCAGTGCTGCTGACTTACGGCAAAGCAGACGGAGGGCTGTTGCCACGCGCAGGGAATCACCTGCGCCGAATTTGGGCGTTTCTGCTAAAGGAGTTGCTGTACCTTAATTTCCCATCAGCTTGAATGACTGGGGACCTCTACTACAAACTGATACAGCTGCACACCCAAGCTGGGATGTAAAGTATATATCGTTTTGCTGCTTGATTAATTAAGTCCATGGTGACTAGTACTGTGTCTTGATTAAATTTTGGCAATTTATCAACATATATTTTTGAGCTCAGCGTTTCTGCTGCTAATTAAAACATAAAATAAATTGTTAATATTAGGAAAAGATCTTGGAAGCGTGGATAAAATCTTATGTCTTTATTAATACCCAGGATGTTTTTTTCTCACATGATTACACATATTGACTTGTCTAAAGTGAAGAAGGAAAGACTGAGGATGTGTAACAATCTTCAGAATTTTGAGGAAGCTTTGAAGAAGGTGTTTGGTTCCTGCTTATAGTGAAGATGAGAATCAAGTGACTTTTGTGGATAGAAAATTAAGGGTAATTCAATATTTGAGAAAAGGGCAATGCAGTGAGCTTAGAAGTTGATGCACACCTCCTCCTCTGAAGCACAAAAACTGAGAGCTACTGTATTTCCTAAGTGCTGAGATAAGATATTTGGAGAAGGGCGTTGTCTGTAGAGGTAGGTCCGGTAAAGGGCAACTTATCAATATTTGATCACATGTGTTTCTTATCATAAGAATAGCAAAATCCACAAATAGCTGAAGTAGATATTCAGGTATGAATGGAATTACAGTTGACATAGAGATTACTACTAACATTAAACTGCATCAATATATTAATTTGCAAGCTTTATGTTATTTAAAGCTGCTTGAAGTGGAATACTCTCAGATGTGACTGCTCTTCATTTTCTGTTCACAAAACTCGCTGATTGTAATCTTCGCTATCAGCAGGAGCTAAACACCTTCTTCAAAGTTTACTGTGAAGATCAATACACAACTTTTATCTTCTCATTTAGAGGCTATTAGGGTAGTTATACTTCTGTTTATTAATAGGTTGTTCCTAAAGAGGTTTCATATGCCTATAAAAAAATATTTTTAAGCAGTCGTGTATCAGTCTTTATCTTGTTTGTGAGGTGTCAGCCTGAAGGTGGATAAATGTTTTTGGGTCAAGATATCATCAGAGGACTGTTTGGCGAGTATTATTTTGCTTTCCAAATTTTTCTTCATTATGTCCTCAGGTAGTGAGATTCATTATTGTAGCCTCATGAACAAAGAAAGGATATTCTTGATGTATTCAGAAGACCTTTACACTTGTTATTTGATGTTCCTACGATGATCATTTCAAATTTTTCGATCTTCTAGTTACAAACTTTTCAAACTGCTCAACATGGGATATGATACATGCAGTTTCAAGCACCACTTCTGATGGTGGTGTTATCACCTAGAAGGTCAGGAAAAGTCCTAGCTGAGCAATGCTATTTCTTGCAGATGATTTCTGCTGAATCATAAGTGATTACACGCTACTGTTCGGCAGTAGAGATGAAGATTTTCGGTATTCAACTCCACCAGTGGAAGCAGAAGGCACATTTGGACTTCTGGAAAACGATTGGCTTAGAGTCACTTCTGGACAAAGTTTTATCTATAGTTTGTCAAGCAAAATTATATGAGCTTGACATTCCTGAGGACTATAGTTTTATTTTTCCTTAGTGAAAAACAGGCTGCTCTGTTGTCCTGGGAACGTAATGGAGTAATGGTTGGTTCTGCACTTATCTTAGCATGTATTGACTGAAGAAAACTATAAATGCAGCCTGATGCACAAAGGTTGCCAGCATCTCCAAACTGTAATGAACTTTAAAAGCAATACCCATGGAAAATTACTGTTTTTCTTTTAGACAGTCACTGTCAAAAGCTATGCACATCCTTCCTTGTATTGCTACTAAAACTCAAATACAAGTCTTAAGTTTCTTTTCAGAGTTTATGACTCTTGTTTACTGTTTCAATTTTCAAAAAGTTCATAGAATAAAATACAACACAAAATAAATGCAGTAGTAGTAGTATTATTTCTGGACCTTTAAGTCACCCATTTTGATGTTTCATTCTGCCAGGTCATTTGGTTACCGTCTACTGGTCTCAGTATTGTGAGTCTGACAAAAGTTAAGATTTGAAGCCTCTAAGACTTTCTTCAGTATGCTCTTCTAATATTTAGGTCTGCAGATACTACAGGGAGCATTTAACTCCAAATGAAAAAGCCTGCCTTCCTTCCTTCCTTCCTGTCTTTTGGCAATACAGCGTTGAAATTACCTGATGTCATCGTTAATTTTGAAATGGTATAACAGACCGTTATGCATCGTTTTCCAGCTTGAATATGGCTGGAAGCCATTGACTTTCCTAATCAGCCACCTAGAGTGTTTGTGTCAGTAATAATCTGTATTTAAAATGTACTCTAAATTATTTATTTCTCATAGCTGGCCAGAGTGAGTGTATTAATTTTTTTATGATTGAAAACAAGAGTTCCCAGATTAGCACATTGTAAAGGAAAAAAGGAAAGATGGATCATATTGATATGATTGGCAATCTTTCCTACAAGAAGTGTTTAAATAATATGTCTTTTGGGACAGCACTACATTTTATTAGGATAAGTGAAATAAGCAGCTGCCCACTTCTTTTCCACAGTTGCCAAATAAAAGATTAGAAAGAAAAGGCTTCTAGTTTGCTATGGATAACTCAGTATTTGTGTTGAACTAAAAAAACCCAAAAGCTTGTGTACCTTTTTTTCTCTAATGTATATCTTTGAGCTATGCTGCTTTCGCTCTGTAGCAATAATCCGACACGTAGTTCAGTAATACCATGCGTTTCAGAAAAATGCTTCCTTGTAAGAATTTAGCTGCAAATTTAGTCTCTCTCTGAAGTAGGCAGAGATAGTACCTCAGTGTTTTTGACTTTAAAGTTCCATTCATCTCTCAAGGAGCTCTCCTTTATAATCTTTTATTTCTCTTACGCGGGCTGAATTCCAGAGACTCTTACAATAGGTATTGCAGCTCGTTTGCGCATTGGCAGAAGAAACAAACCCATTAGTCACTAACAGCAGGGGTATGCCTCAGCTCCCAGGCTCCCTTTGATCATTTTTCTGTCTCCGCGAACGCAACCAGATTCTCTTTTCTAAGGTTTTCTGAAGCAAAATTGGCATTTCTGGTTGGGGGAAGGGAGACACTTTTACCTGGAAACCTCGTTACGCACACTCAGATGAGACGCAGGCATCTCTGCTCGCTCTTTTTGCGTTAAGCAGTTATCACACGAATGAAAATAAACAAGCAAATATGACATCTTCAGCATTTTGCAATGCTAATGACAGTAATGTGGCGGTTCTTCTTAACTTAAAAATTGGGGAGGCTGTGTACTTCCTCCTGCCAAGGGGTGGTATGGAAGAAGATTTGCGTTCTTCTCGAGGCTTGATAACTCACATTAAACACCTGCTGATTGTCTTGTTATACTTGTTGAAGTAAGATCCCTGCTAGCTACTATCTCCAGCTGAGTTAATAATTATCTTGGAGGTCATGAGCTTTTGTTAATGAGACTCAATATTGTACTTTTAATTCAGGAGGGTGGTCCTCACAGTTGCATTCATATTCCGAAAAAAATCAAGAGCTAAACCTTCTTCAGTTAAGTGTCACAGTCCAATTCACAGTGGCTGTCTCAATTCAAAATGATTTTTGAGACCAGTGTTGAGGTCTGCTAGACTGATGCTGTGTTTTAGCCAGTACTTTCAGAGTGGACGTCTCCTCCGTGCCTTCTCCATGGTCATAAAAAGAAAAAAAAATTCATATCTAATGTTCCAGCTGTTGTATATTAAGCGTTAGTGTTGACCTTGGTACTCAGTGAGAAGGTCCACTGCTATGGAAATCCCTTTGTAGTTGATCTGTGGACTTAAACATAAATATGAATACGAAAGAGTATCTCTCAGTCCTGTAGGAAAGGACGTGTTAACGTCTATAGACCAAACTTACTGAAGTAGATCCTGCAAAAGAAGTGGAAATCACCTTAATCGGATTTTCAAAGTTCGATTATTATACTGAATTTGCCATAATCTGCAGAAGGAGATACTTTTGTCTGTTTTTCTCCAAAAATACGTCTGATGTAAGTAGAGGGAATTTCAGAAGGTCTTGTCCGGGTCCATCCAGCTGAAGGAAGCATTGTAAGGGAATGTGTGAATGTTGTTACTCTAGCAAAGACATTTCCAGGTAACCAATACCTATATGTGTATTGGCTGACATTGCTCAGTACAGTCATAAACATTAAAGCCAATGGGTAAACGCAGATTCCTGACAGAAAATGCTCATTTTATGAAGGAGACTGTAGTGGAACTGTCTGTAGGTTGTGGGAAAACAGCAGTGATGCTTAGGATTTCACCATGAAAATAGTATATAAAGTTCATGTTATTCTTGCTGTCTGATGCCATCAAGCCCCATTAAATATGTCATCACGTTCCTTTAAAGATATTCCACCCTTGGTGATGGACCAACCCTTTCTATGGTTGGTCAGAGTCAAAACTCAGCTGTTTGCATGGCCGTATCCCAGCTTTGGGAGGTTATGTCCTCTGTTTAGGCTGTGCTGACACGGGAGGAGCAGCCATACCTAACCGGCAGAGCGGACGGTAGCTGGCCAGCCCGTCTCGGGCTGCACATGGGCAAGAAGCAGCATGTCTGCACCCATTAATGTCTGGGTACTCGACTCAGCACAAAGACTGGAGAAGGTGTTCAGCATTTAGGAAAGCACATGCTGACCAAGCAGCCATTCCTCATCTCCTCTGGTAAAACTTTAATACTGGTCGTCACCATTTCCAAATCTCGATTACTGTGAGATTCACTTCTTGTTGGGTTTTTGATGCCACACCTTGACAAGCATATATTCATACTGTCGTCGTTGTCATTCGTCTGTATCACCTTTCTTTGTTTTTTTTCCCCACCATGCCATCTGCAGGTTTCTAAACAAAAGGACCTCACTGGTCCTGAATTACATCTTCTCTCCTGGCAAGCTCTCCTGTGCCTTGCACAGCTGCCTTTCACATTTCCAGAGATACCAGCTGTGAATTAGCTTTTGTATCTTTGTCCTGCAAACATCCCAACCTCCGTCCTCTCCCCAGTTACTTTTCACTGTAATTTCCAGCTGTTTAAGGATTTTGCTGAGGACGGTGGTAATGTTTGAACCACAGTTGCGTTGGTTAGAGGGGCCCCCAAGTGCTGGTGTGATACGGTGTCCTGATGGAAGCGGTATTTGCAGAGTGGAGTTCTGAACGACCTCTTCGGTCCTCCCCATCGCCTTGTGTTTTGTGTCTGCACTGTGCAGGGTTGTCTGGGAACAATTTTGAACTGGCAGCAACCTGTTATTTTATTTTATTTTAATGTGTTGTCATGGTGTTCTTTTTTTTTTTTTCTGTAGGGGCAGAGGAAATTTCTGCAGCTCTTTTTATAGCTGGAACCTGAAGAGCCAGGCTGGGGTCAGGCGGATGGAGGAGAGAAGAGGGGTCAGCTGGGGTGCGGATTTACAGTCAGGGAAATAATTACATCGCTGGTGTGAGGGCGGCTTAATTAATTAATTTACATGCCTGCAAAGAGAGAGTTTTAACTCACACTTCAGCTCCCGTGTCTGGCACTCAGAGCTCTTCGAGCAGAGCTGAAGCTTGTCATTTTGAAAAGTTTTGAGTGTCACCCAGAGAAAAAACCTTAGCTGGTACGTAACGTTTTCCTCTCCGGGGACAGAAAGTTTCAGACAGAGTAGAAGTGACTAACTTCAGGCTTTCTTTGATAATTCCTGTTAATCAGCTGACATTGCGTCTTATAGCCATCACTATTTTCAATTAGCTGCCAGCACAGATTTTCAGTGCAACTTCCCTGTTACGGAACGGATTTCCCACAAGTTTGGGCTTACAAAAACAAACAAATGCATACACGTATTTACTGCACAACATCACGTTAGTCAGGATCTCAGCAGTAACCTCACGAACTGTGAGACGACAGGAGGACGGCTTCGTTTCTTGGGCACTCTCTTGGCTTAAGTAGGTTTTTTGTCGTAGTTGCTTGACTGTTTATGCCACTGTGGGTTTCAGGGATTTTACTGTTGTCTTTATTTGTAAAATATTTATTTGTAGATGACTGCTAGAAGCTTGAGGGCAATGTCCTTTTTTTTTTTTTCTTAATTTGAGTCATGTTCTGTTCAGAAACGAAGAATTTGCTGAATCTTTCTAGTATTTTCTAAACATTAAGAGCACTACCCCTCCAAAAAGCATTTTGTTGGTATTTTTGACTGACATTTAAGTAAACGTGCCTCCGTTATTTTCTGTCCACTACAGCCGGTACTGCCTGGCACCATTGATTATTTTATCTGTGGAGTCAGCAGAAATCCTGAAAAAGGATTTTCTTTGTTAGCCTGTGCTCTTGCTGAGAGCTTGGCTAATTGCACTGGAGCAGAGCAGAACTAGAGGGGATCAGCCTCCAAGCGGGGCAAAAGTTATTTATTGCTGAAAGTCTGTAGTAGGAGAATTGGCAGAGTCGGCTTTGTGTTCGCTGCAGAAGCTGGGACGTTCTCCCGGCGCGGTGGCGTGGAGAGGCTGAGATCCCCGACGGTGTTGCTCTCACCAGGTGGAAGGGCAGCTTCGCAGCCACGCGTGCAGCCTTTCGGCGTTATAAGTGCTGTTTTGGGGAACGCAGCGAGTGGGAACTGGACGGCTGAGTGCACTGGTAAGGGGCTGCGGGTCCTCCCCCGGCAGCCCCTCGCCGGTGACTGGCAGACGCGCGTTGGTGGCCCTGCGGCGTGGGGATGGTCCCCGTCCTGCTCTCGGCAGACCGTCGTCCCTGTCACGAGGCAGCGATCCCAAAAGTGCTAATTGCCAACCCTGGTGACAGTCTTAGGAGAGAGAGGCCCGAGGCTGGTGCGTGTCGTTGGGAGTACGGGCTCGGCTCTCCACATGAGCTATGGGCTGATGTGGGGGATTTTACATTGCCGCTATATGTTGCCATACCATTTGTTGTTCTGTAAATAAGGAGTTTCAGTCCCTAAGGCTGTCAGTCCGCTGCTCTCCACTGCATCAGTTTTTAAAAGTATAGTTAAATACAGGAAATGGAAAAGGTCTTTTGCCTTTCTCTTAGAAAACGTTGTGATTTTTCTGCTGATCTCAGTACTAAACTGGGTTTACCCTAAGTTTAGATTTCTTGTTGCAAGGAGGGGGCAACGGCAAGGGACATTATTCCCAGACAATTTTGCTTTGCCTAAGGATTGGACATCAGGACTGTATGATTTGTAAGGGGACACAGAAACATTTAATGAAAAATAAAGCATCGAGAAGGTAACCGGCAAAGCAACCGATGGGCAGTGATCAGTACGAGCAGGGCAGGGTATGTAATATCTTGGCTCACTATCATCAAAAATTGCTACTGTGGGAACTGGCATGTTAGCATATGCAGCTCAAAGTGAAATTTGAACTTCTTTCATGCAAACAGAAATAACTTTCTGCTTTATTGCTTGTTCTTTAAGAAATGCAATTGAAATATTGAGGGAGAAGTTTGAAACGTATTGAAGGCATATTATTAAATCTCTTGAGTGCTTGTTGATCTTGGATCATTTCATTTTCACAATGTTTCAGACTGAAAATTATTAGTAATTCTGTTTAAGTTGCAACTAAATTACTAATTAGCTTTTGTCTCAAATTTTATTACTTATATGTTTCTGTGAGCACAGTGTGCTCTTTACACAGTGCAGCAGAAATTTTTTTGCTACATGCATCTCTGTGCCCCTTACAATGATATAAAGCAGTTTTGGAATCAGTGAGCTGTCAAATCTCAGGTAGTGAATGAAAAGAGCTGACAGAAATTCTTTTGTTGTTTAAGAATTTCTAAATAATTAATAGAAAAAAGTGACAGAGATTCTTTTAGGATTTAAGAAGAAATGCATCTTTCAAATTCATTGCATATCTGAAGAAACTTTAAAATATGTTTGCAAAACAGCGGGGATCCTGCTCAACAGGTTAATGCCAGTTCTTTCTTCTGAGGCAGAATTCCAGATAAAAGGAGAAAATGTTTTGAGAAATAGATTCTTAGTCCACAGGTTCTCCATTCCAGGTTCATCTCAACAGTAAAAAAATCTTCCTGATTCCTTTATTTGCCAGTGTGGACTTACTTGAATTATGCACTGAGCATGTTTGTAGTGAGCATGTCTTGTGTACACAGAAGACTGTGTAAACTGGAGATTAGGGGCAGGGGTGCTGCCTTATTGTCGTGGTTTAGCCCCAGCCGGCAGCTAAGCCCCACAGAGGTGCTCCCTCACTCCCCCCCGGTGGGGTGGGGAAGAGAATCGGAAGGGTAAAAGTGGCAAATCTTGTGGTTGAGATAAAGACAGTTTAATAGGTAAAGCAAAAGCCGCGCACACAAGCAAAGCACAACAAGGAATCCATTCCCCACTCCCCACGGGCAGGCAGGGGTTCAGCCATCTCCAGGGAAGCAGGGCTGCATCACGCGTAATGGTTACCTGGCAAGACAGATGCCATCACTCTGAACGTCCCCCTCCTTCCTCCTTTTTTGCCCCAGCTTTATATGCTGAGCATGACGTCGTATGGTATGTAATATCCCTTTGGCCAGCCTGGGTCAGCTGTCCTGGCTGTGTCCCCTCCCAGCTCCCCGTGCACCCCCAGCCTGCTCGCTGGTGGGGTGGGGTGAGAAGCAGAAAAGGTCTTGACTCTGTGTCAGCACTGCTCAGCAATAAGGAAGACATCCCTGGATTATCAACATTGTTTTCAGCACAAATCCAAAACATAGCCTCATACTAGCTACTATTAATTAACTAAATTAGCTACTAAAATTAACTCTATCTCAGCCAAAACCAGCACACATGCTTTATGGGTTGTTTTTTTTTTCCCGCTTTATGAAGTCCCATTGTACCTATTCAGAATAATGCCTCTACTGCTCTTGTTTTTCAGGTGACTGTCTCAGATGGGGGCACGTCTCCCAAGCAGTCCTCCGTTTGGGTGGTGGTCCAGGTTCTGGATGAGAATGATAACAAACCTCAGTTTCCAGAGAAAGTCTATCAGATCAAGCTGCCAGAGAGGGATCGTAAGAAAAGAGGGGAGCCAATCTACAGAGCTTTTGCTTTTGACAAAGACGAAGGCCCTAACGCAGAAATCTCATACAGCATTGTGGATGGAAACGATGATGGGAAATTTTTTATTGATCCCAAAACAGGGATGGTTTCTTCCAGAAAGCAGTTCACAGCAGGGAGTTATGACATCTTAACAGTAAGTGCTCTTTCATCGACATACAAACACACGATTTCACTGACTGTTTTTTTAAAAAACAGACACTCTTGTATAAAGAGTGATGCGCGACTGCGTTTAATGTATGAACTATGTGTAAGATCTGACTGTATTATGAAATCTAGTATTCATATATAACTACTGCAAAAAAGTTGACTCAGGGAGAGTATTCATGTTGAATGTCGAGCACATAGTCGACTACTCTCAGACTGTTCGGTCGACTTGCAAACTGTTGGTGTAAGTTGTTCCCTTGAATAGACAGAAGACCAAGGGCTTGCCTGCTCACAAAGTTATATCATGTTGAACGGGGCAGATACAGCTATGAATGGTTATTCGCCTTCTGTGTGGGCACAAATGCTTGTCCTCATGGCAAGAGCCTTATACTGTCTGAGTTAGGTGGCTTCAGGGAGGACGAGTGCTGTGTGCAGTACGTTGTGGTACCCTTCTCACCACATTAAAGAGTGTAAGTATGGCAGCAATTTCAATTAAATGAAATCTCGGTCAAAATACTTCTGCCAGAACTCAAACAATATAGACAAGGTCGAAGAAAGAAAGAATACAAGATGGTGGTGTTGATATAGAGCAATATAAGTCTTGAATGTGCACTCTTCATCTTTAGCAATAAGCCAACAAGTTGTAGTTAAGGACTTGACCAAAAATGTAGGAGATGATAGAAGAGTGTCAGAGGTCCATGGTCTGGCCTGTAATAAAGGATGCAGTGTCACTTACAGTAACAGGTCTCTCTGTTGGGATACCTTCATAGGGTTGGAAACTGTGACTGGAAAATGAATAAACATCAAAATATTGAGAGAAACGTAGTAATCGGAGTAGAGCACCCTTCGGGTGAGTGAGTGCCTCTCCCTCTGCAGAGCTGGAAGTCACATCTGGGATCTGGCCCTTATGATAATGCAACAGCTGAAGGTTTTCTACCTTGAAACTGCTCATCGCACCCTCAGCCTCTTTTCACTAAAAGCCTTCCCAGCTTGAATGGAGCAGGATGACGAGTTGTTAGCACCAAACTCATCTAACACATTTCCAGAGAAAGAAATAGAGTATGGTATTTCAGGAAAATCTTTTCCATTTTTAGCAGTCATAGTAACAGCATATTTACACCAGTGGTCCTATATAGCCAGAAACATTTCCATTAGTTTTAAAAGAAAAACCCTTTGATTGACATTGATGTTATTCACCAAAGCACCCATTTTGCAACCTACATTCTCCCTTTCCTTATGCCCAGTGTTTGTTCGTGCTCACCTCATTTTTCTGTGCTAAACCCATAAAGCATGCCAGGCAAATATAAGTCTGTCCATGCCTCTAGAGGACATGATAATAAAAAGAATTAGCACCAAGCTGGGCAACTCTTAATGAGCATGACTGAGAGGAGGAAGCGAGGAAAATAGATATGGCAAAATTTTAAATTATATTTGTTTTGGAGAATGGGGGAAATGATCTGAAACTTACTTAACTCAATTAAAGATCCTGAAAAAGGCAATGTAAGGAATATCAATCTTATCTGCAACACAGATGCCATTGAAAAGCAATCAAACGTGGTCTGGGTGAGCACGTTTCACATTTCCACAACATCCCACAGGGTCATTATAAAGCTCCCAGCTTTGCTGCAAGAGGAAACTGGGTGGAAGATGGAATCGGGGAGGGAAGCTGGTTCTGGAGAGGAGGATCTGTGTGGGGGGTTCCTGAATTGCATCTCCAAGAGGCCTTGCAGCGGCATTTCTAAAACAAAACATTTCAGATTGAAATCAGTCCTTTCAGTAAAAAGTCAAAGGGTAATGGAAAAGATGAGAATTGAGAGAGAAGTGCTTATCTCCCTCTTTTTTTGTGGGATTTTACATGGGGGACTAAAAAGGCCATTTTCCAAGCAGGCATCATCATGTGGTAGCATTAGGTCTGAACTGCCAAACTGGGGTGCTCAGTCTGAGTCCTCTTTTCTTTGTACCTGCCAGATAAAAGCAGTAGACAATGGCCGGCCCCAAAAATCTTCAACTGCACGCCTCCATATCGAGTGGATAAAAAAGCCTGTGCCCTCGCCAGCGCCCCTGACTTTCGATGAACCCTTTTACAACTTCACCGTCATGGAAAGCGATAAAGTGACAGAAATTGTTGGGGTGGTCTCTGTGCAGCCATCTAACATTCCTCTCTGGTTTGATATCGTCGGTAAGTTGGGAGCCAGTGGTGTGAGGAGGATGCTTCGGAAACAAAGCATATGGATGCGTGGTACTGAGAGCAAGAAAACTAACCGTGAACTGTCCCCCTCAAATTAAACCCACTTTTGTAATGCTGAAATGAAAATGCTATTTTAATATAGCGATAACAATAATAATAATATTCCTGCTTTTGTTATGACTCCTTAGCTAAGCTGAAAAAAAAAGCGCTGTATGGCTGAATTGTTTTTTTTCATACTATGTTATTTACTGCAATCTAAATGTTGTCTGTCATTTAAATTCTATTGTCATACTTTGCTAATCTCATTTCTAAATGTATTTATGGTACTTAGACTTGCTGTCCCTCATTTCTCTCTTTCTTCACCTTTTTTTCTGCATTCTGTTCTTTTTTTTCTGCTTCCGACTGCCCTGCTTCAAGGTGGCAAGCATGCTCGAGAGATGTTCTATATTCTACAGACAGCTTGTGGGCAGAACTGTTCAACAGAAGGTACCCTTAGTGCAAACACATTTGCTAAAATACAACTATCCAGGCTGCCTTTTATTTTTGCAAGTTCTTTGAGACAATTTATATTACATCTTTCATAAGTGCCTGTGACAGGATGCGATGCGACACATGGATGTGCTGCGTTTCTTTCTATGACAGCTTTTACCGTACTTGTGTCCAATTATTATCATTTTATTCACGGATTTTCCGCAGTTTATCACAAATAATTAATTCAAACTTTTCACAGTCCAGTGCCATCCATTTAACTGTGAAACAGAATGGGATGCATCAACATATGGGTTACAAATGGAGCCACCAAAAGTTTGTCTTGAATGCAAGCTGAAAAAGAGAAATGTGTTTTGATGTGAGATTTCAACCACAAAAATTGCCTTACAGAAAATTGGTTATAACAATAGGGAGGGAGAAATATCCTTAGCAAAGAGGAGGAGAAGCCATGGAAGTAATGATATTCAAATCACAGGGAAATACAACTAGAGATGTAGCTGCCAAAAAAGACAGGGAGTAGCGGGTCTCATTTGGTTGCAGCGGAGAAACAGGTATCAATGTTCCTAAGCATTGTTTCCCTGCTTCTGCTGCTGATTCAGTTGTGTTATTTAAAATACCTCATTGAACATCTCCAAAATGAGACTTTCCCCAGCAGCACAACAACCCTGCAAAGTTATTGTGCTACTTAATATTTGCAGATACTTGTCCGTAATGTTTGTATACTTCTGGATGTAAAACACCATGTCTGCACAACGCGGTGTTATTTAAATGAAGGGTTATAAAGCAAATGCCATATGAAAGATTAGAGAAACAAAAAGCCTTTGCCACGGACTTAGTGGAAAGGGTGCATCAGCAGTCTGTCTTTACAGGGATTGAGCCTGGCTCTCATTTCAGCGTAGCTATTTGTGGATGGGTTTAGCCAACAGGACCACAAGAGAAAGGGTCTGTCAGAGTCGTTTGTCCACCTTCTATTGCCAAGTTGTGCAGATGAAAGACAGAAGCAGCAACATTTCCTCTTCGAATTTGTAGCATGGTTTCTGATATGCCAACCACATTAAAATTAAACCCAAAGCTATTACCATGTTCTAGCGTTCCTGATAGCCCCTGGGGAACGTCTGCATACATTTCCTATGGTTTTCCTTCCATTCCCTTGGTTGTTTCGGTATGCTACACGCAATTTATTAGCTAATGTTTACATTCCCTTTCTCTTCCTTGCTGACCCTGACTTTCCTCCCAGGAGAAGTCCATCTTTATTGATGTTATTGACACTTTTTCCCATTTGAACCTTTTACTGCACCTCTCTGCCTTTCGCAGCCTTTTGGTCCATTCCTTGGTGAATTCACGGACTCTCATTAAAATGCTGCCTGTGTTAAGCACTGAGGGAAGCCTTTTCTTCCGCTGCGTTCTTTTACATTATTAGTGTCACTTGCAATCTAGAAACACCTTAAATAATAATTAATTTTTTGCCTACCAAACAGAGATGATGGGGAGAGCATGATGCAATTTAAGCCTTTAATTTGTCATTTAATCCGGCCTTTATGGCTAAAATAGTTCAGTTTAGAAGAAGATTTTTGCTATTTAAACAGCCCTAATGGTTTCCCTGTAGGCTGTAGCTCCTGATGTGGCAAGATGCTGCATCACTGCAGAGGGTCATGGAGACAGAGCTTCCCTACCCTTAATGAGAAATGGGTGACCCTGACCATCCAGTACAGTTCTGTTACCATATGAATGTTGTAAATATTACTGCTGTTATAAATAATAGCAGTAGCAACAGCACCCATTTCTGTAACAGGATTAGCCAACAACCCCGGGCATGCAGAAGACCCTGGTGTTCCAGACAGACCGCATACAAGGTGCAAAGACAAAACCCACCCCAAGAGGTTTATGAACAGAGCACTGTATATTTAGATTATCTTTGCTGCCTTTAGTTAGCATCAGTATCAAAACCACTTTTTCTCCTTGTTCCTCAATATCATCACGTGGAAAAAACCAAGGTTGATACTTTCCTTTCGGGGGAACATTGAGGTCTAGTACTGAAAAATGCAACAAAAGACATGGGATATTAGTAGAAGTTAGTTGTTGTGTATGGAAAGCTGTGTGGGACTGAGGATGCCCAAGATGGTTTCTGTGCTCCTGTAAAACCTAGACCTGATCCTATTCCATCTGGTATTTTGCGATTTTGGACCTCCATGCACAGTTCACGCGAATGTCAACAAAAGCCCTTAAGGCTTATGTAGAGGCATGGTTTAATATAGTATATTTATGACCTTTTCAAACTAAACGGGCATTGGAATTCCAGAGGACCTCTTTTTTAATGCATAACATGCACTTTCTCCCAGCTAAAAAAAAGGAGAGAGGGTGGATGAATTTTGGCTATCTGTCTAGTATTCTGTCTGCCTAACTTCAGCATCTGATTTGCACCTAAATTATATGCACTTCAAATAACGGTTTAAGTCCTTGAGTTAATCAGCTCCAAGAGAGGAAGGTGCCTTGAAGGCAGGGAGATCGTCTTCTCCCCATGGACTAGAGAGGAACAGGAAGGAACAGGAAGCTTGCTTGGTTTTTTGTTTGTTTGTTTAATTGGGAATGGTTGAGATGTCATACCTGGTTTCTGTTTTCAGACTGCATTCAATGCCATTCTCAGTTAATGCAGATCCCACGATGTGAAAGACGTGGATGTAGGTTGTTTCAGTTGTGTTAAATTTCTTCAACCATTTATGAGAAACTATTTTTCAATGGGAACTCCAAAATAAGTCAGAGATCTTTATTTCTCCCAGGTAAATTGAGCCCTCTCTGTCTCTTCCTTTGTTAGTGGTGGGAATTGTGTGATGACTACATTGACACTGGAGCTAAGCTGCATGGTGCTAGTTTTGGCTTAAGTAGCATGTTGCACAACATCTCTCTGGTTCTCCAAACAGGCCTTCGTCTATCTTTCCTTTTTCCCCTAGCCTATGCCTTTATAAGAGCAGCCAAACTTTAAAAGCACATCAGAACTTTTTATCAAGGGTGCTTAAATGGCAATAATTTTAAGATCTATTAATTTTAATTAATTGTCCATTTATTTCACAGTGCTGCAAATTTTCATTAATGTCAAAAACATGTCGCTGCCTAGACTCCTTTGAATTATCTTCTCTGAGAACTAGCTAAAATACCTTTCTGATTTCTTTTCTGCTTTTTATGCCCATACCTTCAGCTTTTTAGCAGCAAACCCAAGGCTTTGACTCTCCTTACAATAGCTTTATCTGGAAATTCAGAGTCTGCATTATTTTCTTCTTCTTAGCATGACATAGTACATAAAAGAACAAATATTTGTGTGTTACTAATATTTATTATGTTATGATTAACAACAGTCTGTAGTTGAATTTGTATTTCTTGAGGCAGTTGCTAAGTTTATTCCATGTTTTTTGAAAACAGAAAAATTGGAAATTTTGGCTGTGCTGCTTTTCCTGAAAATCCTAGAGGTACTTCAGACTCACCTTTGAGTTTCAGGGTTGATTAGCTTTCTGCATTTTCCTCTGATTCTCTGCTCTGAGCAATGTAAGAATTGTAGCAGTTGGCCCAATTTTTCATCACTGTCCATGGTGGTGTTCATTTACTTTGGGGCAAGACAAGTAAGAATTCTCTCTTCCCTGAGAAAATGTGTTTTAGAGGACTGTTCTCTAAATTAGGTCATCTCCTGTATTTCTCTTCTTCATTGGTCCATCATGGCATGGTGGGCCTTATGAGACTTGTGTGAAGATCTCAATATATCCTGGCTTTGTTAAGTTTGGACATGGAGCATGTATGCTCTTTGCTGTCTACCAGTGAAGGAAGACTCTTGCCAGGTTTTAACTGTACTTGATTTGGGGTTGTCCTCCAAAGTTCAATATGATCTATCTTTACATTTAAGACTGAACAAGTCTGATGCTCCTCAGTCATCAGATATTTCTGAGATGTATATTCAATCCCACTCTTCTGGATCATTCCACTGGAAAAGAGGCAGGAAGTTCCTCACATGGGATTAATTTGCCTACAAGTCCTCCAGGTTTGCTGACATGCTTTCTTCTCAGAGGAGAAAATGATTTCTCACAGCAGCATAATCCCGTCTTAAACTGCATATCAGCAGCTGATATGAACATAGGGAAGCTCGGCATCTTCCCAAAAAGGAACCCCATGTAGGAAAAGAACAGCAAAAAACTTCATTGCTTGCAGCAAATGCAATAATCAAAATACAAGCAGAATATGTTTGAAAATAAAAAAATAGAAAAAAAGCAAAACCACAGTGGAATTCAAAAGGGACAGAGTTGCAGAATCCACATTCTGTGGGAATGCCAGATCTGCATTGTATCATGCCTTAGGCAAATTCTCCAGCTGACCTGTAGACATCCCTTCTAACAGTTCAGGAAGTTTTCCTTGGCCTGTCCATTGCACCGAATGAGTGGTAAGCTTTGCATCAGAAGATACTCTCCCATTACTCATGTAAGGTTCAGTGCTCTTTTTTTTTTTTTAAGCTATCTTTTTTATTAAAAGGAAAATTAATTCTTTCCAAAGCATACGGGACTTTTCTCAGAAGAAAAATATGTTCATAGTGACTATGAAGCCAAGAAACAAGCTAAGAATGAAGGAAACACTCCAGATTCAACCAGAAAATGTAACCAAGGCTACTCTATACCAAGAACACAACCTATAATCTTTTGGCTCTGAGGTGTCTCGGTTCAATTTCTTGAGATCTCCTTCTTGACCATAATATACCAACTGTTAAACTGAAAATTAGGGCTGTGCTAGAAAGGTCTCATGAAGCTGTAGTGAGGGCCAACTAATAAGATCTTTTGTCAGGGGCTGTTTCTACAGCTGTCCTGAGTTTGATAACAGCTGGAATCGGCTAGAGTTATATTGGAAAATCCTATATAAACTATAACATGCTTTCAGATACATTAAAAAAAAATCCTAGTTATAGAAATATAATGCTTCCAAGGTTTATGCAAGAGCATTAAGATCAATCTCAAGAATGTAAGGGTGGAAATCATCTCACTTAACTTTAGGTGTCCGAAGTGTAGACATAACTATCTGTGCTAGATACTTTTGGGAATCTTAATAGTCAATTAGAGAGAAAAAGAACTTTCTGGATTAATGTATATCATCCAAACACGATTAGTCTTCTCATCAAAGATGGTATTGCAAGTAAATGTGGACTTTTCATGAAATCCCGCTCTTAACTGCTTCACTTTCATCATAGTATTTTAAGAGAAGTCTTTAATCTCTGTTGAAGATGTATCAGCATTACATCTTAGCCTGCAATTTTTATTGCAGGTATTAAAAACAATGGCTAATCCACATCTCTCTGAGGTCATTCAGTGTTAAAATGCTTTCTCAGGACAACCTGTCTAGCCAACTTGCCAGTTCTATCAACTTGCCTTCTTTATCCTTGATTTTCCCAAAGTGCCTAAGGAACTCACAATGTATTATCTTCATTTGAAATATTTCTTTCCTAATACAATTGCAAGCACATTAGCAAAGACAGCTTCTGCATATTTTGTATCTGAAAGCAGGTTTTAGTAGACAATAAAAAGGAAGGTGTGTGCCATATGTTGGAAAATGGAATAAGTAATAAAAATTCACATTAATAAAACTGAGCAGCTGAACAAAATTTCATCAGCCTTAGCCCCCTTTCATCCTGAGATTGTGATCAAAGAAAATGTTAAATGGCCAATAGCATTGGTAAAACTTACAGCACTGTAGATGAGCTCGCTTCAAAAGGACGGGGAATTACCCAGCAGCACGCTTTCGAAAACTGGCCTCTAGTATTCCAGAAATGTGTGAAGCCAACACCTGCTCAGCTGCCACCTCCTACGGGCTCAGCTTTCCGGACTCAACATGAACACCTTCCAAAGGAAGTTGTTCCACCTGGGGTTCCCAGAATAGTTCAGCTGCAGGAATTTTTAGAAGTCCTGTTTGTTTTTACATGATTCTCTCTCTCTTTCCATACCCCTTCAACACCCATCCTTCAAAGATAATTGTGTTGGGTGCTTCTATGGCTGCTTCACAGTAGGCTTTGCATAGACTTAACTCATCTATAAGACTTTTACACTTTAGCATTTACACCTAATTTATTAATTATGCTTCAGTGCTTAAGTGCAACTTCAGAAGCATTCACCATATGAGGAGTTGTTTTGGGGGTATATGAAGGCTCAGGAGCAGTACGAAGCATTTCCAGAGTGCCTCTAGTACTCCAGATGAGAGGCAGGACCTAATGTCTCAGGCAATATTCCCAGAAGTTCAGCCATCTGAGTGGTTCTTCATTGTCAACATCTGACCATGGTCTGTTAAAATGTACCAGACTGAATCAGGAATAAATCCAGTTTTCATTCCAAACGAGATTATAGTCACAAATCTCACAGCAGAATGTTCTCTGATCCATCCCTGTCTCAGTGTTTGATGCAGTTTCTGCATTGTTTAGTAGAAAATTAATCCGTGTTGTCAAATAAAGCGTGTTGTCTGGTTAGTTACAAGTGTAGACTAGAGTGGAGTGGCTGGCAACCAAGATTTATTTTTTTTGTCACTGGACCATTTTGGAAGATGTGAATATGACGTAAAAAACTCAGATGATGGATTCAGTTCTTATTTTAGGGGAAGAATATGCTGCACTTAATGAAAATGGCTTGAAGAAGTTGGTGTATTTGCAATACACTGCATAGTGCCCTGCAAACCCAGCTCTAAGCTAAGAGAGGAAGAGCATTTAAAACATTTACTGCTAATCCTTCCATGTTACTTCTTGTAAGTTTTAAAGGCAGGGTTTCTTTGGGAGTGTATGCCAGTTGATAGCATATAATTTTTGATTGCTCATTAAGATGGTTATTAAGCATCTTGAAGTATAGGCTTTCATTTTGTTTGCATGGTTATCAGTATGAAACATTCTCTTTGTAAAGTGTCTACTGTCCCAAGGCTAGCTTCATTTCAGCAGAGATTTCCTTGCAACGATCTCAAACTCTCTGCTTCAAAGGAGGCTTTTTTCAGAGTTGGTTTTCATGGTACAATTTTTCTCAAGTAAATCAATTTAAAACATTAATTGGGAGATAGAATCTTTTTCTTCCTAACTAACTTTAAAAAAAAAACCAAACAAAAGCACTAAAGATATCATCAATGACCAAATACCTTGCTATTGCTTAAATGCCAAGGGCAATTACGTTATTTTCCTAGTGTCAAATAGTGTTTTTTTATATATATATACACACACAAGCTGAGAAATATATGCAGTTTGGGCTTGCAGAAGGAGGTTAGGGAATAAGCAGTGTTTCTATCCACCATAAATCACAGTAGATCCAGTGTCAGTGTTTTGCTGGAAAACCACAGCTACATCTATTAGGCTTAGAGCTCGCTATATGTATATGCATATATTCAGCATAGGGAAGTCTGATGGCACATCTGAAACTACTATGTTTGGATCATTTCAGTGGATCATTTCACCAATTCTGCCTTGCCTTTGCGCAGGTCACCTGCGCTCTTATTCCTCCTCGCCCTTTCTTCCTTCGGAATGGCTTCCGAGGCAGATATGGACAGAGTGGTGCTTCCTCTAGCTTACCCTTTCTTTGTAATAGCCTGTGCAAGAGGTAGAGAGAAGTGAGGGTTTCTTCACATTAAGGAATTCGGGGGCTGCGATTTTGCTGTGATTTCTCCTAATCTTCAACTTCTTGGAGTGCCGAAACTTTTTTCCTCTCACTAAATGCATGACTCTTTCTGAGAATAATTCTGGTTGTTGGTCAGCAAGCCATGAAGATGGCTTGAAGAAGAAGCCATGAAGAAGACTTGATGGTAGAGCAAGGAAGACTGTTCACTTCTCTGTCCCCAGCCCTAAAATGAGAGCCATTTGGTGATAATACACCAGCCATTCAAGTATATATCTCTCTCTATATATTGCACAAGAGCTAAGTCAATGGAATGGATGTTTTTCTACCTGTAGATCTAATCTCAAGAGGTCTGAGGAGCTCTTACACAAATTTTATAACCAGTGGGTTTGAAAGCCTTTTCCACTTTGTAGAACTGGGTTGTCAGAGACTGTAGCTAGTGGCATTGCACCGCTGTGTGATGAATATACCTTAAGAGTTCATTTGTCAGCAGTGTGTGTCCCTAGCCTCCAAAAATTTCAGGCTCAACTCATAATAAATTCCACTTTATAGATGAGTGTGTAAGAAGCAGCTTAGCAGCAGGGAGTGCGTGCTTTACTTTTGAATATAATGAGTGGTTCTAATTTATAAACTATAGCTGTGGCTTGGAAATCCTGTAACCCTTTAATCTCAAATTATTTATGGCTTACTCCTACTTTTTAATAGATTTTTTTTCTTATTCCTTTTTTTTCTTTCACCTGAGACTCAAGAGGGTTTTCCCACTGCTGCATCATTCAGTGTGTGACAGGATAAGGGGATATTAGTTTCAGAACAGTGCTTACTGAGGTTTTTTTTAATGGAAAGGAATTTATGATGTGTATCCTGTCAGATCTATTTGAATAATTCCTAAAAGACTAGTAGAATTTGACCTTTGCTGCCAGTAATTATCATTGTCCTTGAAATTAACATAACAAATCTCTATTTGCATTTTTAAATTGATTATAATTGTAATTTTTAAAGACTCAGTTGACGGTCTTTGCACCAGCATCAGAATTTCCTGAAAATAAAATTTACAGAATAAAACCCTCTTAAACTGATTTTTATACAAAAAGATAATTCTGCTTGTTCATGATCCAAACTACAAGGGCACACATCTTATGGGCTTATAGCCGTTTGATTCTTTTTATAGACTCAGTTATGATTCACTTAAATATACTGCTCGATTTTTTTTTCTTGCAGTGCATTTTAATGATATCTGCTTTCCAATATACAAACTGTGCTTTGAAATATAAATGAGTTATGAACAAAGAAGTATCAGTGGATGTAGTGTGTATGCTAAGGCAAGCCGTTAAGATGGATGCCAGTAAACAGATATGCCCACTTCTAGGAACATTTTCAATGGAAATTTTTCAGAGATGGCTAATTTAATTGTATTTTTGTGCAACAATTAGGAGGGAATTACGATAGTTCTTTCGACGCGGAGAAGGGAGTGGGCACTATTGTCATTGCAAAGCCCTTGGATGCAGAGCAGAGGTCAATATATAATATGACTGTGGAGGTCACCGATGGAACAAACATTGCCACGACTCAGGTAGAATATCACATTCCTTTCTTGGCAAGTTTTTCTTTTGTTAGTGGAATGTATATGCTATAAAAATTAATAATTTTGCCATTCAAATAAAACCTCGTCCTTTGAGACCACTGTTAACTAATGGAGGGGATATTTTTCAGAGCCTTTCCATCTGGTTGTAAAGAATCGGCTGATGAAGGTTTCAAAGTGTTATTTCTCCTTTTGTCCTCTTCATGCTCATAGAAATGTAATTCGCCTTCCTCCAGCTGAGGGAGACACTACCACAGGCGGTGAAGCTTAGATTTTGACAATTTGCATCACACCATAATGGTCCAAAATACAATAGTGCTTCTGTGGTGTTGGGGAATATTGCTATTGATCGTATTAAACGGAGTTTATACCTCTCATCCTTCCAAGACCCAAAAGTGGGACACAGGGTCAATTGTTCAGAGAAGAAATTGTTCAGATGCGAAACTTAAAATTCAGAGGCTCTCTCCTTCAGTGTCACTGCCTGTGATTACATTGTCTTCTTGGGGACAGCCCCAGTGAACCCTTTAAAACCAGGCTTGCTTATCAGGGTCAGCGCCTTTCAGCAATTCAAAAGTCAGGTCAGATAAACGTGAAGGGCTGGGATAATGCTGGCTCTGACACATCCTTGTTGGAGAGACCCTGATGCAGAGGCTGGGTCTGGATTTGGTGGGGACCAGTCTGATGCTGGACATGGCTGGTTGGGGTCATGGCACAGGGACTCTGCGGTCCAGGTGGCACCAGGGAGACTCCAAAGAGCAAAATCCTTCAATACAAAGAGGATTTGTGGGGTATGGATTAGCTAGGACCTAAAATCCTACATCTGAATTACTGCCCAAGTGTGAAGTGTGCCTATAGCCTGAATATGATATGACATATAGGGAAAAATATATACTGGTAGAGGACACTTGTGTGTAACCTCAAATCCCAGAATAAATGTGGTTTATAGAGGAAATGAAAAAAATGGGTTTGTGATGTTATTTGCTTCATTATAATAAAGAAGGAAGGCCTGAACATTTTTTGTATTTACATATATGCATGCACACGCAGATGCTTCTGTTTTACCTGTTTTACCTTGCCTTTTTTGCTCAAATAGCTCAGATGTAAATCTATATTCATTGAGTCACAACACCAGCTTCCCTAAGAGACTGTTAAATCATTGAGTGCTTTCTCAATCTGAATTCCTGTTTATAAACAGCCCTAAAATCTCTTTCTAAGTGTCTCTGTCTGATAATTTCTCCTGATAATCCACTCTTGATAAGAAAACATCAGTTGATAGTAAGTTAGGTGGTAGGCAAACTGCTATTTTCCCTGTTCGTTTCAGTAATTAATTGCATCTCTTCTGAAAACATCCCTTATTTTGAACTTGATTATATCTGGCCTGTATTCCCTGTTATGCCTTTCTCTGCTCGATTAAAGAGCTCTTTAAAAACCAGTATTTTCTCCCCAGGAAGGCATTTACTCAAATCACCTCCCGGTCTTCTGGTAGGCAGGCGAAGGAGAATGACTGACCTCTTTACATTCCCTTTCCATATGGCATTTTGTTCAGCCCTTGAGTGGTTTTTTGTTTTGCTTTGTTTTTTTAATCTTGGCGACACTCGCAGTCCCCATTTCAGAAATGTGGTGTTGAATCCCTAACACGACATTTATTGTCTTGCAAACGTTTCAGCTAAACAAATATTAAAAAGCACAGGGCATTTCAAGCATGCTGGATACAAGTAAATTTTCTTCTCATGGATATTATGTTTACTGTTTTTGCTGCTTTTGATTTAGTAAGTTGACCCCATGACAGTCCCCAAAACCTATTTTGATGAAAACCCTACATTTTTAATTAAAACATATGGTACAAACATATTTCAGTAAAGCTGTTATATTTTAAAAGAAGCCTGAGCATCTTTGTAACAGTGATGTGAGTTATTTAAAAATGTAAGATAGTCATTTAAGATTGCAATAGTATAGCATTAGATAATCATCGGTGAGAACAGACCCTTCTTTCCTCCACCTCCTTCTCTCCACGTGTATACTGTTTAAGTATTTAATTGTGGCCCAGACAACATCTGAGAATGTGTTTCTTTCAGTCTTCACAACAGAAATTTCAAAAGTGATCTTTATCTCAAAGCTGCCAGAATTATGGCTTGCCTAATTATCTCTCCCTTTTACAAAACTTTCATACTGTATTTTTGACCGTACTTTGGAGACCTTATTCATCTTTATTATTTATTAACAATACTAAAAAAATCAAACCGATGGGTTACGTAAAATATGTCATAGAAAGAGCCAAAAAAGCATCTACTGCATGGCTTTCAGTGGCCTTGTTCTGAGTTCTGGTAAAATGACACTGTAAGTATTTTGTCTCATAAAACGTAGTACCACCTGCATTTTTAACCATCACCGCAAGAAGATATGGTAGAAGAGGAAGTGGGACGGGAAAGCGAATGTATAAATTCACCCCCTTGTATAACAATAAAATAATATAAAGCCCCCCTGAAAGTGCGATGGTTTATTATGAAACAGCTGATCATCATTGTGCCAAATGGAACAGTCTTGCTTTTTATTCCACCCCACCTGTTTCCCTTCATCTCTTCCTGGCCTTTTGTCTGTAACACAGTTGGAGGTGGTAAAATACCGCATAAAAATGCCAAAGATTTTTGCTTCGGTAACATGATCCCTGGCATGGACTCACATAAGTTTCTTCGGCAATGTTCCTGCACGCCTTAAACTCCAATAAACTGTTCGCTTCTTTCACGCCTTACTGTGCACATGGTTTACTACCATACCGTGAGAGGAAAGAAATCATTTTGATTTAAAAGTTACATCTGTTGTATTAGCAGTTCGCTGTTGTGAAAAGAAGTGAAAAGTACATAAGGAATATTAAAAAAAAAAAAAAATTGAACAACTTCCTTTGTCACTGAAAGCCTGTTTGGTTTGGGCATGATCAAGGTGGCAAAAAAGAATACAGTCGCCAAAGTGAGAAGCAGTGTGCCAGGACTTGTTGAGCGGCTGCCGCTCACCGTGCTGCCCATGCAGCTGAGCCCCAGCCATCCCGGCAGCACAGCCGTGATGGGGAGGAATGGAGAGGCAAAGGCAAAGAAGTGTTGACTCTCTTGATTTATAGATTTGGAGTGTGGGTATAAAGCTTCTGTCACGTTGATTAACTTCTAGGAAGGCTGTCTCCTGACTCAGCCAGGTTTTTTTCTCTTAGCTTAACTCATCATAGCTCAAGGCCACGTGGTAATTTATGAAAGGCTGAAAGTGTACATTGGCTCTAAATCCCCACGAAACGCGATTCCTGCAGCTGCCAGGCGAGCTGTTGGCCTTGGGGAAGGGATGGGGCTTCCGCACCCCACTCGCTGGAGGGAGCTGGGACACCAGCTCCATGCAGTGACCCTGCTCCTCGCCACCGCCACTGCTTCCCTTCGGGCTGGGAAAGGGTCTTTTGCCCTCACTTGAGCAGAGAGAGGAACCTCCCAGCAAGAAATCAGTGTAATGGTATCTAAATGCCCACTCCTGCCACAATTTTGGCTGACTGTGTAACATGAGAGGTTTCCTTGGTCACGAGTCAGGTTTATCCCAGAGCCTCCTGTTTTCTTTTACTGAACAACTCAGATTCTTTGCATCCAAGCACAACACAGGAATAGCATTTATTTATTTATTTGTAGTGCATATTGTTGAGTTTTGCTAAAATTCCCACAGAAGTACAGTACAGTGGGCAACAATCATCCAAGTGATGATAATTTTTCACTTTTATTGAGAATGTTGTATCAAAGGATAATTCTTTTTTTTTTTAAGAGCAGCCTCCTGGAATGATGGTATTATATGCAAAAGACAGTTTTACTTCTTGCTTGTTTTCTTGCCTTCTCCTTCTTTCTCATTATCCTAACCACTATAATAAAGATGCTTTAAAGCATGAGGACTGATGCTTCCAAGCTAGAAGCCAAAAAGTGCCTCAGTTTCACTTACTGCAAAACCCTCTCACTATTTCCCAGCAGAGTGGACACTCAGAGAGGAACATGCAGTTCCCTCTGAAAAGTTTTTGTAGAGCAATACATGGTTGCTTGTAATACCTTCAGCTGGAGCCAACCAGGCTGGAAGAGCAGATGGGAGAAGTTACTGCTCATTGCCCCTTTCTGTCTCTCCTTCCAGAAGGTTGTGCACTTCTATTTATTCTTCTGCTCAGGACTGACCTTTAGTTGCAGGTGTCAGGATACCAAATGTGGTCTCACCTTTCAGAAAACACTTTTTCTTCATAAGATTGTTTCTTGTAGGCAGCTCCTTCTTATCAGAGGAGCTGATCGATCACCTCGAATGAGGGTAGTTCTTTCAACAACGGTGAAAAGCTCTTCTTAGAGGGCCATGGCCAAAATGTAGATAAGACGTTAGAGCCCACCAGAAGAGGTTCTGGGCTGTGCATTCTTCTAGGATGGACAAGAAGACGTGGTGTTTCGATTCAGTTTTTCACTTTTGCCCAGTTGAATGTTTCCTCCAAATTAGAACCAACCCAATCCTTGATTTTTTTCTTTCCCATCCAGCAATCTCAGCACTTGCCTTGTGCCCAAAGTCTTTTTCCCCCATTTTAACATAACACAAGGGGCACAGTAAACTATAAATAACTGGCCACTGAGGCTGGTAGAAAAGCTGTTTGCATTTTTATGCTAAGGTGGGGGTTTGGGAGAGAGAAGAACTTGTCAGGAAGTAGCAAATAAAGCTGTGTGGTAACACTATTGAAAGCAATATTAAATCAAAATAGGTTTTCAAAATCCGTACAAAAGCGTAACCTGAGTTTAAGCAATTCAGGCACTTAATAGGTTGTACTACAACACTTGGCCCAGACCAAGCAATTAGCCAAGCAGATTCTTCCAGCTTCAAATGTCTCTAAAGCAGCTCCTGGCATTTATCCAGTTTTCACTCAAATACATTTGTGCCTAAACCAAAGGTATTTGTGACGGGCAACATTAAAAACAGCTTTGGAGAGACTTCCTGCATTAGGTTTTGTCCTGCTTTGATTTGATTGTATTTCTCTAGGCCTTTCACTTACCATTTTGAATACAAAGTCTTTGCTAATGCTCTGAGCGTTACTTTGCCTAATTTGTAAGCTTGGAGGCCCGTGAATCCTTTATTTGAAACTTGCTTTAACTGTGGGAAATAGGAAGTGAGCAGGGAGAAGCAAATCTTTTATAGCGAGGTGCTTGTTCGGACTATAAATTAGGCTCTGCACAATGGAAGCAGAAGGAGGCAAGCCTGCCTTTCTGGAGCCCGCGACGCGCTGGAAAAGATAGGAGCTTTCAAGGATAACCAGGCAGAGACTGCTTTGCTGCATGTTTGCTTTATGAGCGTGGAAAAAAGACTTGCAGCTAATGTTTGTCTATGAAAAGTGGTTTAGTCAGTAACCTTGCACAGTCCTCAGCAAAGAGGAATCCCTACTTAGCAGCAAACAAATAGTAAATATTTCCATTCATCACCTTTCAGAGATGTGTTGGGAAGCTTTTAAAGCCTGTCTTTGATTTTACACAATGGGTATTGTCACAGCTTAACACCCTAGGCACCTACACAGTAATAAAGGATATTTATGTAACAGAGCTCATTCTTGCCATATCTTCCGTTTGGAAATAAATATGAAGTACTAAATTACACATACACAGTGAGTCTTTGAGTCACTTCAGTAGGATAACACTTGATTCTGGGTGAAAGACATGCTGCGGGCTGGCTAGAGCTTAAGGCCTCAAGGAGCAGCGTGCTGGCCCTTTTGAAGTCAGTGGGAAATTTGCCAGTAGTACCAAGATTTTATGCCTACTTTTGGCAGCCGTTAAATGAATTTGAGTAACTTTCCTCATATGAACAATCTGGTAGAATTCGGCTTACTCAACTTCACATATGTTTGCAGGATCAGGTTTTCCATAAGCCTGGTGTTCCTGTCAGTGTAACATTTGTCTGTTATTAAAGGAAAAGGCTGGCCCCTCTTTATAAATAACACCTTACTAGAAGTCATCTGGAGCAGGAAATCTTCTGCATAGGAAGGTGGCATTTTAAGGTGACCTAATAAAACGGGGTGACTCAAAAATAAACCTAAGGATGCAGTCCTGAACTTCTTCCCCAGCTTTCCCATTGCACTTCTCATGTGGCTTTGGTAAGTCATCTAACCTTGCTGTCAGGCAGTGTTTTCCTGTGCAAGGGTTGGGGATAATAACAGTCGCTTGCTCCTCGAAAATCCTGTAAGGATGGCAGGACTAATATCTCTTTAAAATGGCATTTAAGGTCCCTTTTATTTTAGCTGATTTTGTTTCAAGTAGCTCTCAAGACAGTTAAATTTTTAAGAACATAAGAGACTTCCATTTTCTCCTTTTCCATAGCTTGTGGGTTTAACAGAGCTCTGTATAATCAGTATTCCCATATATAATCTAACTTTCTTTTGTTGCAAGGAAAATCCACCCCTCTTGTAAAGGAGAGAGCATAATGTTAAAATTACAGTTGACGCTTGGGGATTTTGAGGGACAGCTGACAAAAATTAACAATACTCCTAACTGCTTTAATAGAAGAAAACGTGAATCAATAATGACCTCTTTATTCATTAGCATTTCTAACCCACCACCTTGCATCTCCAGATGGAAGTGGCTGTTGAAATGCAGAGTATGTAATAAATAATGTGTATTTCAATCTGGATCACTTGACAAATCATTAAAATACTGTCATCTCTGGGGAGGAAGATGCCTGCCACTTGAACAGGCACTTGATCAGTTCTACAGTAGATATGAAGTGAAAATCGAAAAAAAAAAAAAAAAAAAAAAAAAAAAGAAGT
>NW_010551251.1:0-6964 GCF_000687285.1 Phaethon lepturus | reverse complement strand
TATATAGAAAGAGAAAAAAAAAAAAAAAAAAAAAAAAAAAAAGAAGTAGTTCATTTCTGGAAACGATCTAAGCAATTTTGAATTCATAGTTCCCCATAAGTTTGATGACCAGAGTGAATGAGGACCTCAATTTTTTTATCTTTTCCCCTGATCAGTTCTACAGTAGATATGAAGTGAAAATCGAAAAAAAAAAAAAAAAAAAAAAAAGAAGTAGTTCATTTCTGGAAACGATCTAAGCAATTTTGAATTCATAGTTCCCCATAAGTTTGATGACCAGAGGACCTCAATTTTTTTATTTTTTCCCCTCTCCATGCCTCCCACTCCCCAAGGACCATCATGGTCCATATCTGTGTGTCAGGGCATTAGCTTATACCTTTTTCAGTGGGAAGAAATGCTGCTTTGTGAATCTACACTACATTTTCCATAGTCTCATGGCTTACCCTTGGTCTCTGATGCTGATCCAGTCCCACCCTCTTTAGTTTATGCAGTCTAGTGAAGGCAGAAATCATGGAGCTGCGGCTTGCAGAGTCACGGTGTAAGCTTTGTGGTGGATAAAGCTTTATGCCCTCCTCCCTCCTCTGCTTTCCCAATTTGCCAGTTATCCCAAAATGCATTAGATATAATGGGAAGTAAACCCCAGCACTGGGGTGATCACACACCACACAAACAAAACAGCATGTCAGTGCTGTAGCAGTACCTTTAAGACACATGGCTGTGCATCTGTACATTTTTTTTTCTTACAAAATAGCTGCAGCTTGCACACAGCAATGTTAAAAACAAATTCATACATATGAGCCTGTTCCCCACATGGCAGCTTACTTCTTCAAGGTAAACCGTTCTGTACTTAGGATCAGCAGAATCAAACACTCTTGATATTTTCAATCACACCCATCTAAAATGGTACATGACAAAGTTTTAGGCCACTAATTAAGAGTAAAATGAAATGTGTTTTCTTCTTGTCTGTGTTGACAGTGCAGCAGTAAAACAATCCAGCCATGTGCCAGTGGTACCTGACAAGGACTGTGGGTGTCAAAACTGCTCAAGAAGATATCTTTAAGTGTTAAACACTGATAATCAGATTATCCCCAAGTCAGATTGCTTCAGTGTCTCATCCTTACACTAACACAAGTGGTTCAGCACTAGCTCTGTGTCCCATTAGAGTAGAGTTGAAGTCTTTCATTTTTTCCTTGGGCTTTCTTTCATATATTACAACTGATTTCTTCACATATTTTTCAGATGTGGGTTTGGCTTTCCTCCCCCCCACCCCCAGTTAGGTCAGAAACACACCTTGATTTGTATAGCAACCACAAAAATATAAAAACTAACTCTTCATCATTATTATAGGCCCAACAATGTATATTTCCTCCCAATTTTATTGCTGTCTGTCCAAGACTGAAGTATAACTTAATATAGGCTTCACCCTGCTTCACTCTGGTGTACCATAATCTACTGAAAATTAAGTCGTATGGAATGTGCAGTTGAAGTCCTATGCCATTTAACTTACAGAGCATTTTATTTCAGCTGTCTTTTAAACAGTTCCCAGGCTAGTTCATTACAACTCCTGCTTACAATTGCTCATGTTCCTTCTGGTAATGTGTTCTGCAAACCCTTCCAAATATCATGGAAATCTAAAGTTTCATTTCTCTCTGAGGCCAACATCTGTTTGTGCAATATTGCAGTAAAAGTATAGCTGTATTTTACTCCTGTTAAGAAAGTATGACTGAACAGGGCTTCATCAAGCAAAGTAATAGAATATTTGCTTAAAAAAGGCCAAGTACTTTTCAGAACAATAAAGTAAATATCATGAGACATGGGATCAAGTCTCCTAGTCTTAGGGAAGAGTCCTGTGCGTGATCTTTCCCATGTCATTCATTGGACTATCTCTTATTTCAAAGCCTTTGAATACAAAGATTGTTCCATTTCACTCACTGTAAAGTTAGGTGTCTGCTTTCACAAGTGTATTCTGCAAAATGCACTTTTTGTTTCCAGTACTTCATAAAGAGGCAACTCTTTGCATTGCCTCCTTCAGTATTACATAGTTTGTTAAAGGTTTTTCTGCCGCACTGCCCAAAGTAATGTATAGCATACGAAGTCTTGAAAGCAAATTTTCACCAGGGAGTCACTCCTCCAATGGTGAAAAACACAAAACCTCATCGGAGCCACACACACATGACATTGCATAGTCACATAACTGTCGAAAGGCAAAGCTTGGAAGATAGTGATTCGTATTAGTTACCAGGGAGAGCTTGTGATATATTGAAAAGGATCTAATAGGCAGCTACAGCAGCATCCTGGCTGCCTTCCCCTTCTCCAAGTTTCTGTAGGGGTCAATACCAAGGTTTTAAAGACAGATTTGAAGCAAATGTCGTAGTGTTCATTCATATTTTTAGCAGCAGTCCTACCATTCATAAACTGCAACAGAAGGGAGGCAAATAAGTCTTCAAGGGGAAAGTGAATTAGTTGGCAATAAAGACAGCCATCACTGGCAAAGGTGCATATTCATATGTCTGGGTGGGCTTGTGTGGTCATGAGGTCATGTCTCCTGTTCTTGCCTCGCCAAGTGCCACCATTCCTGACACAGCCTAAGATGTAACAGCAACTTGAAGTACTAGTTACTAGTACTTCTCAACACAATATATTGGGCAGAAAACAACACAGGATTTAGCTGAATCTTGATTATATAAAAAGCAGATATAAGTAACATGAAAAGGATTCTTTTGTAGCCTTATTACTAGTGGAGGGAGAAGGAAATCCCATAATAGCTCTAAAATTCTCTTGTAACCAGCACAGTTACAAGGGACAACAAAATCTTTCCTAATTACCATTCTAAGAATATTTTCCAGTCTATAGATACTGAAAATATGGACTTCTCTGTCAGGCTCTGAGCAGGTCTTATAATTAGGCACAATTTGCCTCCAAAGTCATAACCTTACTATTTCTTTTGATCTGAACAGTAGATGTTTTTCAGCCCAGCATATAGCAGCATAACATCATCAGCCATCTAAAGTAAATTACATTTCTCTACATGCCTATTTAGTAATCTTCAGTAATTGTAGACTTCGATAACTTCAAATGTTTTTCTTCTATTAACTCTAGGTTCTTATCAAAGTGTTGGATAACAATGATAATGGCCCAGAATTCTCTCAACCAAGTTATGATGTCACCATTTCAGAGGACATCCTCCCCGATACTGAAATTCTACAAATTGAAGCTATAGACAGAGACGAAAAGCATAAGTTGAGCTACACTATTCACAGCAGCATCGATACAGTCAGCATGAGAAAATTCAGAATTGATCCCAGCACTGGGGTGCTCTATACTGCTGAGAGATTAGACCATGAAGCTCAAGATAAGCACATCCTTAATGTCATGGTAAGAACGCAATATTCACTTGGCTCAGGACACAATCACTGCTGCTTACCTGCAGCATAGTCTTTGCATGAGCAAAGGACTCTTAGTGCAGCAAGTAATCATTAATTTCATCTTGCTTGCCCTGCTGTGTATTTATTTTACATTTTTTATTTGGGCTTTTTGGGAAACTTACTGTGAATTCATTGTATGGAATATGATTTGACATCTCAAGGGAGAGCAAGCAGGAAATTATTAATCTCTTGGCGTCTGGGCCTCTCACTCAAAGGTAATTTTCCAAGTTTCTGAAGTGAGGCTGAAAGTTATTTGAGAAGTTATTCACAGGGAGATAACTGCTTTCTTGCCGTAGAGAATGCTACGGCCTCTCTGAATACAAGCCTCATTTATAGATTACTTTTATGGATTTATTTCAGTACATAAGCTGTTGATATACAAAATAGCTTTCAGCTACGTTTCCAAATGTTTGGGTATGCAGAAAAAAAAATTAATTACCAATTGTTGCTCAGTGTGCCTAAATTACAAAACATAAGTCTGTCTGTTTTCATGTGAAGGTTGTATATTATCAACTCGAGGTTTATAAAAAAATAATCTGTGTTAGCTTAAACATTGTAGTCTGCTGTTTTCCTTAAGCACTTAAGACTCCTGCAGAAGAGATCTTTGAAGGAACAGCTCATAACATGTTAGGTACGGGGCCGTCTATGGGCGGGGGAGCCCAGGAATCAGAGAGCTGCTGTGAGATCCAGTGAGCAGGAGCTGAGTGGGGTCTCAGCTCACAGCGTGACAAGCGTCCTTCGGCAAGCAGGCTAAGAAATAAATATAGATTGAAGCAGAGAGAGACATGGCTGATAGAGGTCATTTCCCAGTGCTTGTGTTTGATCTCTACCTGATACAGTAAGGGGTACCAAACTTTTGGGGATCATGTTGGCAAGATTATAAGTGCTGAATGCTGAAATTTTAAGTATGGGGTTGAGAGAAGTGCGATAAGTGATACCTCTGTTGGGAGTGCTCAGCACGTAAGGTAATTCCTACTGTTTACTATTGGTATCATCACCTTCAAAAAGGTGTGTACATATATAATGATGAAAAAGTCCATTGGCAGCTACAAGCACTAGACTGACACATGACTGGTCACAGTGGGTAAAATTGTTTGTAGCTCTTTGGAAGAAAGAACAATGGGCAAGGTATGTTTACCGCTATGCTATAAAGCAGGGAATGGCAAGGCAAAGGCATGACCATTTAGTGTGTATTAAAAAAAAGTATTTCTTGCAAGCCTAAAACCAAATTTAATATGTCATGTGGTTGCTACTTTAAAAATTCATGTCATGATGATTCGGTGCCACGCGTTTTTTCACAAGTGAAAAAAAAAGTCTCTAAGCTCTTACTGTTTCTTTAATTTTAGTATGTACCGTCTCGCATATGAATGTATTTTAGACTGTTTTTTGGGACAAATGGATTTTTTTATTACTTTGTATTAAATAGAACTGAAAGTATTTTTAGCACTCAGATGACTTATATTTGTGAAGTTTCACTAGATGGATATCAAGATGTATATTATGCACTTCTTCTATAGGTCCGAGATCAAGAATTCCCTTATAGAAGAAACCTGGCCAGAGTCATCATAAATGTGGAAGACTCCAATGACCACAGTCCGTACTTCACCAGCCCGTTGTATGAAGCCTTGGTGTTTGAATCAGCAGCAGTTGGATCAGCAGTCTTGCAGGTCACAGCTTTGGACAAAGATAAAGGAGAAAACGCAGAGCTTATCTACACGATTGAAGCAGGTTAGGACAGGGGCTGAAAATCTAACATCATGAGCCATGCCGTACACAGAGCAGTGCTATGATGGTGATCCTTCTTGACACACAAGTCAACTTCTTTGGTCTGCCCTCCCCTGTAGAGTTGGGCAAAGGAGACACCTTCTTGTTGGCTGTTTTGTATTTTGAAGCTACAGTACCCAAAACCTGTCAGAACAGAACCTCATTCATGTTCACTAGATGCCTACAGAGCCTTTTACCTCTAAGTCATTGTTCAAAACCATCACAGAAGATAGTTATTGAAAGCTACAGCCAGTGACTTGTTTTCAGGTTGCTGGCTTCAGTTAAGTACACAGTGGGTCCTCCATAAACAAATGCGACCACAGCTGGTACGTCCTGGCATCTTTGCCAATATTCAGATCAGAGGAGCATGGAGACTAACACCAGGGCTATGATAAAAGCTTCTGCCAGCAGAGCCGTGGCAGTTTAGTGGCACAAACTAAGGGAGGGCATGGTGATACCCGATAAAAACTGCTTTTGCTGTTACGATGTGGATATTTACATTCACCACATAAGCTGTCCCAGCAAAAGCACTCCTCTGCTGGTGTAACAGCACGATCATGGGAAATTTGCATTATCTCTGCCACACGTGCAAGGGAATGTAACTTCCTTTGACTCATACGGACCTGAAGTTAAGAATTATCTCTGAGGTAAATCATTAACATATAAACAAGAGGCATGCCTTCAAAAAGAGAGAAGGAAGTAGAGATTTGTAACCTTTGGATTTTTTAATGTTTCATTTCTGCTTTTTTTTTAATAATATGAATCTTTCCATTGTAATAATAGCAAAACTTGAAACCTATTATTGCCCTAAAAAGAAATCTCATATACTGCAGATTGTCCCCATATTAATCATATCACAAGCCTTTCTCAGGATTAGCCTCTGATCCTACAGGAACATTATTTACCCCTATGTTATTATAAAGACTTGCCACTAGCTAGGGTGGCTTATTTCATTTAGGGACAGGCTAAAGACAAAAAAGTAATTAAATAAGAATATCTACACCATCTCATATTTATTTAACTTCATATAGTTTAAGCTCACACCTGAAATTAAGCTGATGTGACCTGAAACTCCAAGAAGACCCAAGGAACTTTTTTCTGTCATTACCCTATATATTCTGTTGCAATAGAGTCCCTTAAGTAAACCAAGAGGTGAAGTCTTTTGCAGCTAAAAGTGCTGAACTTAGACCCTGGTGATCCTACAAAGATCTTCGCACTACAAAAAAATTATTTCCTTTATGCACTGCATTTGGTCTTACCAGTTGTTTCTCAGTGTTCTCCAGTGCCCTTTAACTTAGATCAGGGGAAGTTTTACACGTGCTTAGGCAGGACAACGCTGTGCCTTACAGAAGGAACTCTGAGCAGACCAGATCAGGTTCCTGGGGCAATGTTTTTCAAGACTGTTCTCAGATTTTTCTTGACACCTTGTTACTACTATGGGCTCCAACACAATCACCTATTGGTGCCACCACAATGTGAAGAGCAACCTGACATGCTCAGAGTACACACAGCACCGTACACTGACAGAAAAATATGATGATTAGAAAGGATGCTTTAGCTATTAGATGGTCCTTTTTAGTCTGCATGTTCTTCTCTTTTCTACAGGCTTGCTCTTCCAATACAGCCTGTTTCTGTTTCATCATGAGCTCTCCCTGCAGTGTCAGACTTCAAACTTAAGTTTACTGTAACCATGCACTCCCCCAGTTTCATTATCCACAGATGTTCCAATTCCAGATGCAGAAAAATTCAGTCTTCTGCCTCTGTAGTTTCTAAGATTG
>NW_010551250.1:26849-61043 GCF_000687285.1 Phaethon lepturus | reverse complement strand
GCTCTATCCTGGCTGAAACCAGGACACAACTGACTTTTGCTATGAAGCGGAAACAAGCGTAACAGCTCAGTTTACACCATTATATCAGCGCAATAGAAAATTGTTTTGTTAGGAGTTGGCAAGATCAATGTCGCTGTTACCAATGCAACACAGATTCCAGGTTCTTCTAGGACATGTTTCCTATCACTCATAGGATTAGCTGGCCGCAGTGGTAGGCAGGCTAGAAATATCTCATTCAGCAGAGAAGCATTACAGCTGCTTTAAGCAATACCTTTGCACAAAACCTGTGGTTCTACTTAGCAAAACTGCCTCCTTAACTTCCCAGTTTAGCCAGTCTGACCCTAAGTTTACCTGATGTGACACTTCTACTATTTCCTTGGAGTTGAACTGTTACGGATACTCACCTGAGTTTTGATCTTATATAGATAAAGGAAAGTACAGCCCAAAGGCCCAAGTCTCCTATACGTGTACCCAGAGATGGGGAACATAAACAATGCCAGCTGTGTTCAGCCCGACAGTGTGTTGCTGATCATTTGTAGAGCTCTTGGACGGTATGCTGTATTTGTACAGGTATGATATTTCAAATAAAAATGTCACTGCCTTGCAGCTGAGTTATACCTATTTCAGAAGGCTAGCACTCGGAGTAAAATTAGAAATTACCAAAGAATGCACCAAAGCTGCCAGCTACACTGAATGTGATTTCATGCTCAAATACTCAAAACACTACTAATGTAATCATTGATGAGCACTCTCAGAAAATGCCAGTGTTCAGATTAAAAATCCAGTATTTAGTTTGCATTTGCATTACCCAACTCTCTTTTATCATACAACTCTCTTTCTGCTTCGTGCATATTCATAAAGATGTGTTCACGCTCTTTGCTTGCCACTGTGTCGTGACTACAGTACTTCCACACAGCAGTTACAGGCTCAGGCTGCAGTCCTGAAGTGGGGGAGCATTCATAGAATAAGCCATCATTAGATTTTTTTTTTTTTAAATGTACTCTTTTTTCGAGCCCTTGTGTCAGTGTCAATGCCTGACAAAATCTCTGTGGCTTGCTCCATGTCAGTTCTGTGGTTTTTAAAGCCTTTTGCAAACTTTTTGCATTTCTTCGGCTCTTTCACGCCTTGTGTTAGAGCATCTGCAATAAGCCTACGGTAACCCAAGTGTTTTTACCCATTCAGAAAAATGCAGATACTTAACCTAGCATTTCACTCGTGCAGTCTAATTATCTCTGCACCCTCACCCAGCACATTCTTACGATATAATTTCCAAGTTCAAGGAAAAAAGCATATTTTGTGTGTTTAGTGCATAATTTCCATGTATTCACACAGTAACAGAACCGGTACCTTCCAGAGGCAGGCGTGCACGACTGCTTACTGAAACATATGCCTGTGGTAGGTTTTATCTTCCAGGCTACACCTGCTCCAGTTATTCAAAGGAAACATACTTGTGTGCTTACTAACACAGAAAAACAGTTCTTTCACTTAAAATGGATAGAGGCATTTTTGCTTAATTAAAAGCAATTACTTTCATGTGGGATGGCAACATGGAAAAATATCAGGATGTCAGTGGTGAACGTTCAAAAAAGTTACTGGTTCTTGGAAAAAAGCTACTAAAAGGGAACAGTTGTTCTGTTTTGCTTCTAGACTGCTACTTTTGTTCTTATCCATAGTATTCATACATTTCTGACAACTAACAAATTCATTAAATTTAATGAATTTAATTCTAAATCTTAAATTCATTTAAGACTTAGAAAGTACAGAGATAAGACTAAAGGAGTATTGTGAAGTATTTAAAGAGGATTTGTTAAGAACTTTAAGATTCTTGGAATACTATACCATAGAATGCAAGGCCCATTTGTTTCAATAAGATACTTTTATTACTGTAAGAAAGTTTGGGTTTTTATTTTGCCTTCAGCTTTAGTGGTTTAACTTTATAGTAAAATGCTTATATAAAAAATCAAAAAAAAAGTTCTTAATTCTGAAACTGTAAGAGAGAAAAAATTTCAACTTGGACCTGAGCCATTCATGCTACATAACTGTCAACTATTGTTATTCTGGTGATTTGAAATCAACTCTTCATGCTTCACAGGTGACAAGAAATTTTGCTTAATTTGCAAAATGTGTATGCATAGGTTATGAGTTTGAATTTCAGAAAGATGATCAAAATAATGTAGAAAATCTCCATTCATGCATTAATTCTTTTAATGTAGTTATTCATGTGTAGTATAAAGTTACAGTATAAATCTCACTTTGTACAGAATATTTATTTAGACAGTTGTATTTTAACATCTGAGACAAAAACCTTTCCAGAATCCTGCTGCAGAAAACAGCGCACTGTGTTCTCCTCTCATGGGAAATGCAGGTAGTTAGTGTATTTAGTGAGATGAGTACCAGTAGGTACTCATCTTAAAACAGTACTTGCACTTTTTAGCCGAGTTTCGTATGCAGCAGGATTCGTGTGATTGCCAAGTCCCAAAGCGAGGTGATAGGGAAAGGAACGGTTTGGAAATTTTCATGCTTTAGGGTAGTCCAGCTGTTTGTCTGTACAGGTTCTGGGGTTCAAATGAGTAGAGGGTTTGCGCCCACCTATTTATGAAGGAGAATGAAAGACTGCTGTTAAACTGCCCGAGTGTTTTGACTCCCTGCTATGAATTATCTTGAGTCCATCTCTGGAGAGAAGTAAGTATAAGAGTACGCTTACACTGAAGTAATAAAGCCCTACTTGTCATACTCAAAACCTGCATCTGATTTCAACAGTTATTTAATATATTGTCACAGATCTTTACATTGTTTTTATTGTCAAGAGTTCAACGGGCAGATGTGCAAACTCAGGTGCCATTTAAAGTAAGGAGAGTAGCTGTCTGTCAGAAACATAACCATCTCTGGGCTACTTCTGCCACATACGAGATGACAAATGATAGAGTAAATGGAGTGTACTCCAAGCTACAGAGTAGAAAGAGGCCCCTTCCTCAGCTGGCAGGAATGAATTTAGCGATGAGATTGATTTGTACCAGCTGTGGACCTGGCCCACTGTTAAAGAGGGGAACCAAAGGAGCAGCAGCCTGCTCTTGCTGAAGTCAAGACTTTGGAGTTATGTGGGAGCTGAAGGTATGTGTTATAGAAGTGTTTCATGGAATATTGGGATATCTCATTTATGTTATGAAAATACTATGTGTTGCTTTTTGGCTTGGTGGCCTTCACTACCAGCTTTCCAGTCTGACACTTGGTTTGGTATTGAGCAGACTTTTTGTTAAGTCCTGTAGCCCCGCAGGTGATGTTTAGCTGGTGAATATTTGCAGTCCAGTCTGGAAAGGTTACAGCTGAACTGCACTGGGAAACAGATGGAATAATCTGAGAAGGAGAAAACTGTAAGATGTGTTCCCTTGCAGGAACAGGGAGAGGAAAACACTGAGATGGAAACAGGTTGCCCAAATAGTTTTCTTTTAGGAAATAATAATATGGTGGGCTTTGGCTTTGAGTTGGTAACTTAAAACAGTGTGGGAAGACAAAGCTAATATAACATTTAAAAAAAAAATGCTGTTCTTTAATCCTCTTTCTCTATTGTTGTTCAAATTTCTGTGGTTAAAGCTTATCTTGTGGGCTGTTTTGTGTTGTGTTTATTTTCCCTGCTTTTTTTTTTTTTCTTTTTTACTTTCTTTAATCCTCTTTCTCTATTGTTGTTCAAATTTCTGTGGTTAAAGCTTATCTTGTGGGCTGTTTTGTTTTGTGTTTATTTTCCCTGCTTTTTTTTTTTTCTTTTTTTTACTGTAGCCTTGCAAGGGTTGCAGTGTCCCAGGTATGGTGAGGCTGGCAGTTTAAGGCAGCATGTAGTGTATCTCTAGCTCTGAACTTGGCAATCTAGAGTCAAAGCTTTTCTTGTTACTGAGTCTAGAACATCAAAGAGGGTAAACTATCTCTCTTCTAAAGCTTTAAGGACACGGTAACAGAGTTTTGAGTCTTGTTGATCTCACTGAAGTGAGTAAGGCTGCTGAAAAGCAGACAAACCCCTTTTGATCACAAGGGACTGAAGGGTACTTGTGGTTCTTCCTGTCTGAAAGATAAAGCCGTGGGCCTGCCGGCTGAATAAGCTACACAGAGCTCAGTGAAGAGCAATCAAAGTTGTATCTTGGCATTAACTGTAAGGTGGGTCAGATGTGCTTGTATTTAACTTAAAAAGAACTGCCTGATGTAATGTGTTCCTGATTATTTTTAACATGCTATATAAATGCAATTAATAATTGTGCTAAAAGTTCTGAAATTATAATGCATGGTTAATTAAGTTGCTAATATTCTGAAGTTACCGGAGCAGCAATCCTTGGTGTACTGGAAAATCCTCCATTATCTTTTCTACAAAAACACTCTCCAAAGAAATTCAGGGAGGTAGATTCACAAACCTGCTTTTTTTTTGGCTTTGTTTTCCAGCTAAACAAGGCATGTTGGCATTTAATTGGTTTGGGCAAGAAGTTTCTACATAAAGCTGACTAAGGATCTCTTTGGCAATTATTTTTCCTAACGGCAATTTGGGATTACCTGCTGGTATTTTGTATGTTGGCTTTTTGTTTTGTTTTTAATGTCAACAGCTGCTGTCTCAAAGCATCCTAGCATCTCTCTAAATGGCCGTCTGAGTCCTGTGGAGCATGAGATTGCTCCTCGTACTTCTGAGGGGCACTTGCTCAGTGGCCCAACCTTCATTCTTGTGAACCATACTTTTTGCTTGTGATGATATCGAGTCCACTTCAGTCTTACATTTGGAATCACTGTTGTTCTGTGGTGTGTGTGGCATAGTTACCACCTGCTGTGCGGGCTTTTTTTGGGGTTGTAGTGATCTTTTTGCATACAGTGTGGTGTTTTGCAGTGCATGTGTGTTTAGCTAAAGGGTTAGGGCACTGAAGTTCAAAATTACAGTTCTGAAACAGCGTTTCTTACAAGTTTGCAAAGCAAATCACAATATGCCAACAGGGTACAGTGCCCTTGAATCCTGACATATCCTTAATGCTGTCGGAACCTTGTTCCTGGCTATCTGTATGCCTCTAGTAGCTTTAAGGTATTGACATTCTCTGTTAAGTATTCACGTGTATGAAAAGTCTCTGTTGAAACGAAGTATTTGGTCTTCTTGCTCTATGGGATTAGCTCCCTTGTGGGAGCATAGGTTCCTTGGTTTAAAGTAAATAAATAAATAGACTTATTGCTCATAACACTAGCAAATATTGCTAGCCTGTCTACCAGTTTGCCTCAAGTCAAACAGGCGGTGAGGGCTGTTTATGTATTCTGAAGTGTGGTTACTTTAAGGTCACTTTTGAATGCTACTTTGTCTTTCGATCCCATTAGCAGTGTAATTAACTCTCTTGAAGAGCTTCATTTGGTTGGGGGTGGGAATCTCCTTCCATTGATGGCACCTGTCAGCAGCGTTTACCTTGCCCTATGTTTGAAAGCACATCTACCGAAAACCGTCTGTGAAAAACCTCTCTGCAAATAATGTGGTTAGAGCTGAGGCAGACCTCTGGCTCTGGCAAATAAAATCTAGCAAGCTGTAAATCAGACATCAAGGCCCATATCTCTGCTGTAACATGAATATTATCAAGCTTTTATGTTAGTTTTATGAAATCTTAAACTAAAGAGACCATAACTTTCTGGAGCAGATAGAATCACTGAGAGCTGTGAAGATATGGCTATTGAGGTAGATAAGGACAGAAGGAGTTTGAGGACATGCCTGAGACTTGGCTTGATGAGGAAAATGAAGCAAGGGAAGTTGCTAGGTGACCATGGGTTTTAATGCAGTTAGAAGGAAATAGGCTAGCCTATCCTGAGATGCTACCTGTGCAATGGCTGGTGTGAAACTGTGTGAAATACTACCTGATATCCTTGAAAATGCTTTAAGAAAAGCAATGCAGTTCAACTATAACAACACTGATTTTAATTGTCACTTTACCTTATGGACAGGGTTCACAGTTAAATTCTATCTATAGTTGCTGCAGAAGCAATTAAGAGAACATAGGCAGCACTTGAAGATAATGTGATCTTCTGTTGCTGCAGCTTTCTTTCACAAGACTTGATTTAGCTTTCTTTAGTACTAAGAATGCTAAGTGAATTCTTCGGGTATTAACTGTGGTGAAGGGCAAGATCCCTGGTCGTTAGTGCCCCACTTGCACTGTCTGGTCAATGTGAGGACTGGAAAGTAAGGATTAGGATTGGAGTGTAGGCGCAGAGGATTGTGCTTCATCTAGTACTTCCAGTTGTTCTGGCTAAGATCAGTATGTACAAGACATAGGTCTGGGGCAGACAGTCAAGGAGCTGCTGCTTGCTGGGAGCCTGAGCAAGGAGCTGAATGTAACCTATTGCAGCCTGTGAGCATGAGTGGTGCAGAGGAGGTATTTTTCAGCAGAATTGGAATAAACAATACATGCAGTAGTCTTTTGAAGAGTTAAGTTTTAGCTGTGATAAAGAGAAATTACTTGTTTCCTTATGACTGGATTATTGTAATAGGGTTATAATGATGAGCCCAAAACATCCTTAGCTACGCTATAGGTCGTCTTCCTCAGTACACTCCCATTTTCTGCAGTTCACTATATCCACTGTGATTAAACTTGACTGTAAGTGAATCTACAATGCTGGCAAACGCTGGAAAACTGTGGAAGTTGGGCTCCCTGCTCCTTAGTGTTATTACAGAAAGTCAACTGCTGGAACATGAGCTCACCACACTACATATTTTTCAGTTTTTCTTTTGTCTTTTTCAGATGGCTGAGTAATTGCCTGTTCTCTTAGGTATAAAGCCTTGTGAATGACTGTCTTGTAACTTGCCTGACAGATGCTAAACCTGCTATAAATTAAGTTGTCTACTTGTTTTACCAGGCGAGTGGGGCTGCATTAGTCAATAGTTGAGGTAATGGAGAAATAGGAGGAGGAACGTGGAATGTGAACCAAAAGCTTGGTCCTGGGAGCCTTCAGGGATTGGGTTGGGTTTGGTTTGCCCCTGATGATTGTGTGTGGAAGTTGATGCAGCTCAAGTGGTAAAGTCACCCCCAGATTTCTCTCCATCACTGCTTGCTAAATGGGAAGCCAAAGAATCAGTATGGAGGAGTTGCCTTTCTGCAGGTTCTGGCATGACCCTTTGCTGATACAAGACAGATTATAGTGTGGGGCTGTTGTCTAACAAGCTGTTGGCTTGGGGAAACTGGGTCCATATACTGTTCTCTGTATGTATGGCCACCTCTCTCAGGTGTTTTCTGGCATGCGTGAACCTGCCTACTTGGTTTTGTTAAGATCATTGAACAGCCGTGGTAGTTCCTAATGAGAGCAGAGGCTGGATGCATCTGAACTGATGGTCTTCAACTTGCTTTTGTACATCATCAAGTTGCAATATTAAAGCTACTAACTAAATGTTATGAAACTTTCTTTTACATTAATACTATCAAGTTGAGGACTTGAATATTCAATGTTTAATCACGCCTGCAATGGCCTGTTTGTCTACAAAACAGTTGCATTCTGCAGAAGGCATTGATTAAACTTCATTGTGAAACTATTTCTGTATGTTTGCTGTTTCCTCGGCTATGCTTTTTACCAAGCGCGTCATTATCCCTTCCACAACAGAACCTTCTGGAAAGGAGCAAAAGCTTCAGGGGGAGGATGGGGGGGAGCTTTTGTCATTTTAAATTTCTCACAGATTGCTCAGGGTAGCAAAACAATGAATGTTTCATTATTACCACAATAGATTAAAACATCTGCAATAAATAATGCCGATGGCTATTTGTGATGGCATGAAGTATTGTTTTTGTTCTCTTTTATAAAATTACAGCTCATTAACTGTCATAAAGCAAAGATACCATAAATAAAACAACTAGTAGTGTTTCATTTCCCAGAAATGTGAAAGCCTGCTGGTTGGGAACTTTGAAAAGTTTGTTTTCACAGCTGGGACAGTCAAGTATTGGAATATATTGGGGTCTGTCACTTTTGTGGCCAGAGAAATTATGAGGTTTCAAACAATTTTGTTTGTCCTCTTTACAAAGCTAATATTACTCTTATCTTCCTTCTAATCATGAAGAGCTCTTTGTTTAGCCCACAAGACACCTGTATTGATCAGCAAGTGTGTGTGTATATATTTTTAAGTACAACAGTAATTATAGAAGGGTTGTTATTTCCAAAAAATAATTGGACAACTTAGTACAATAGTGGAAGTCAGGCTATCCATGGAATAGTTGCCCAGATATCCCCACATTGAACCCAATAACTCGTGATTATAGTGGTGTTTCAAGAAAAGGCCTAATCTTAACTGCAAGTTGTTAATAATAATCCAATTGGTCCTTCATCAGAGATCACCTCATCTCACCTGAGATCGCAGCAGTTTTATGCGCTCTCAGTTTTCAAGCTATGAGAAAAGACTTGCAGTGGCTCACTTACCTCACACATGTGCAACAGTATAACTTCAGATTTGTTTCCAATTTATTTGCCATAGACAGGCTTCTACGGGGTGGGGGGGGAAAAAGTTCATTTGAAAAGCAAAATAATTAGAAACATACCTCGTTGTCTCAAGTTCTGAATGATAGTTCAGGTTTCCAGCCCCAGATTTACTCCCGCGCAGCTCGGCGTTTGTGACAGATACAATCATGTGGTAGTTATGGGATAGCTAGGGATTTTTTTCACCGTCCAGAAAAAAAAACCGTGGGCCGGGTTCATGCTGGAGCCGCGGACTGCACACATGCTGCGTCTCGTTGTGGGACGCTTCAGCCCACAGCTGTAGACGGCACAATAGGAAATCCTCCTCTGGATTTAACATTTCTCAACATAAAGGCTAAATTTGTATTTTGGCTATAGCCATGTGTCTTTTGAAACAAGAGGGGTGTACAGCACTCTTTGTTCCTGAGGCAATTTAAGATTAGATTAAAAAAACTTGTCTGGCAGTCTGAACCGCAGTGCTCAGCTGCCTGCGCGGTGTCATGCTCCAGTTCAAGGTCCAGCAGACATCAGGTGACAGGTTTTTTTTCAGTTGTGTGGGGATGTGCTTGTTGGGTTTTTGGTTTGGGTTGTTGGTGGGGTATTTTTGGTAGGGAGTTGAAGGAGGGGATGCGTGTTTGCTTGGTCTGTGGGTGCTGGGGTGTTTTTTGTGGTGTTTTTAGTGAAAGAGGATGCTTTTGTGACCACAAGCAGTTGCATTGCAGAATTCTCTCCCAAAGGAGAGCATGGAGGCTGGAAACTAGCAGGAACCCAAACAAGTTCTGAAAAAATACCTTTAGGACTGCACAGGACGAGCAAAAAAAACCCAAAACAAACCCAACAAAACCAACAACGTTAGCACACGTAATAAAAAAATACCTCTGGTTTAGTAAGTTCCTGTAGAGCATATCACTGGGTACAGGATACTGATAATTCAGGGAAAGTATCAGTTCTGTGTTTAAGTGCAAACACCTTCCTGGACACCTGTCTGGAAGAGGATACTTGGCTCTTCGATCTGATTTACCATCTACCAGTCAATCCTTTTCATACTATTTACTCTTCTTCTTTGAAACCATGCCCATATAGAAAGATTTTCTACATTAATTTGGAGTTAAGTCCATCTTACTGCTAAGATGTTCAGGTGGGGTTGGGAAATTATAGGTATCATTTTTTTTTGACAATAAACCCAAGGTGATTTTCAGGGCTGGGGAAACCTATTGGATACATGCAAGCTCTCTGCGCTTGCTCCTCCTAATGATGGTGATAATCCCTTGCAGTTTCACTTCAAGATGTGCTGCAAGAATGTTGACCCCATTTTCCCTCCTCTAGGGCACTGCTCTGATTTTTGGAAACGTGGGAAACTTCCTCCTGTGCTCTTTTAAAAATGAGGTGAAGTTCCAGCTTTGCTGTCCGAGGCAGAACTGAATTAATATAACTGAAATTAACTGTGGTAGGGTTTTGTTTTGATTTTTAGATAGATTAGTAGTGTGGCATATCCTTTCTATGGTATGTTTTTAAAAATGCATTTCTGGATTACGAGTTCAATACAGATTTCAGAAAGAAAAGATTATAATACGCTTTGAAGTAAGGGATTTGATTAGGTATTTTACCTTTAAATCATGGAGAAGAAAGGCTGGGATAATAGATGAGGGTCTATGTTCTCAGCAGCGTACAGCTATGTTTCAGAAAAACCCAGTCTGTTATGTGAAAAGGAATGATATGTGCGGAGATCATAAAGGAGGGTGTCATTTGTTTTGGGTTTGTTTGGTGTTTTTCCTCCTTGCTCCTTTGTGATAATTAACTTGACATCTTTCAGACTGAGGCACGGATTCTGTCTGGGCTGAGCACGTACGCTAGCTGTGCTTTTACTGTCTCTTTGCGCATGTTTACAATATTAAAAAAAAAAATCTGCTTGTTGAAAATATCAGCTGCTCCAAGTGAATGTGCATGCGTCAGTGCTGTGCAACACCGCGTTGGGCAGCGGTAGTAGCCAGAGCCCTGGAAGAAGCACAGTCCCACTTCAACTGGTCTAAGCAGGGACCTCTCGGCTGCTTCTAGGTCTCCAGCTATTTGTTCAGAACTAGCGAAGATATTTCTGCACACCAATCAATAAGGTATGGTGCAGTGCAGATGTTCTTCGCTGTGTGAATCTTGGCAAGACCATGTGGAATAGATTTCAGTGGTCTGAAGCTTTTTGAAGGAAAAGAGCATCTCTGTCACTTCAGCAGTATCAGGAGCTTGTTAGGAATATCTGATTTCACAGATGGCAACTGTATACGCTTTCACATCCATACTTACTCAAGCTTGGGAGCTGTGGTCACAAATGCTTAGTATCACTGATGAACAGCTTTATATTGCATGAGTGTATTCACTGGTTTGTAAACCTAAAAACTCCTTTGCCTTGAGTTCCAGAAAGGCTCAGAAATATGGAAGAAAAGTGTTTCCAAGCAATTTATCCTTAATAAAGGGCTTGTCGCTGCAGTGCAGAACACGTGGCTCTAAGGAGAATTTGTGTGTGACTGTGCTGGTGCGATAAACAACAATCCCAATGGACCGTAACTTAATTTACACCCTGAAGTGTGCTAGACAGCCTGCCCAAATCTAGGAGATCCTGGCACTGAGCCCTCTATCTGTACCTCGTCTCCACTATTCTGGATTTATTCTATCTTCTCCTATGGTAACAGACAGGAAGGGAGTAATCGCTAAAGGAACGCTTGTTCCTACCAAGCAATCTAAATGACATCTGTGAACACGACATGCAGACACAGCAGTTCCTGTTCGCTGCAGAATCCAAGTGCTCGCAACTAATTGTAGCTGAGGTTGGCTGAGGACATGCAAAACAGGAGGAGTATTTTGCCTCTTAAGGCTATTAGATTGGTTTTATTCATCTGGCATCCCCGGGAAAACATTGCTTGTGTGATACTTGGAAGAAACCTGCAGAGAAATCACGTGGGATGCAAGAAAGTGTGTATGTACACACGTGTTTTTATACTTATAAATATATATATGTGTGTGTGTGTGTATACTCACACATAACATAGTTACAATATGGCATAGCAGAAGTACACACGTGTTTTTATACTTATAAATATATGTGTGTGTGTGTGTGTATACTCACACATAATATAGTTACAATATGGCATAGCAGAGTTAAAAAGCCTAAGGACATAGGGCTGAGAAGCTGGTATTACCCAGCTATAAATGGCCGTTCCTGAGGCTCCAGCTTACACCTTAATAATCCTGGGATGCCCTTGGAGCTAAGGGTAACAGACCAACTGCGCGTTGTAGATTGTGGGGTTTCTTGAGTGGGGAAGCGTTAAGTCGCTCGTCATGATCCCATGGCTGGCATGATCTGCAGATCAGCTGTATGTGATGTATAAAGGATACTACTGGTGGTAATACTTCTAATTACTAACTACTCAAAAGTGTGGGGTAATGAACAAAGCACTCTGAAATGCTGGGAATAAAGACTTTTCTCAGTGACCTACAGATGGCAGACCAATATAACAGATGAGCAATGTGCTTGAGGCATAGTTCTTTGAATATTAGAAACCTAGTGCAACCTATTTATGAAGGTTTTCATGGGGAAAGAAGTTTTAACTGGGTCACTGTAAAATTTAAGCACTTTTGCCATTTCTTGCTTTACTTCAGAACGTGTTCAAGATCTTTTGCATTGTGCTATGGATTGTGTTCAAAACTAAATCCAGAGGTTCCAAGCTGGGAATGTTTTAAGTATTGTTGGACTTACCTAAAGCTGCTGATAAGTAAGAACAAATTTTCAAATATGGACATGTACAGGAGCGCACATAACAATTTATTTTAAATAAGAATGCTCCACTTGTTTCCACTGACATCCTGCTGTGTTTTGTGTAAATCTAGGTTGTTTTTGTCCTATGGAAGACACCAGTAGATGAAACTTACAGTTGACTTGTTCAATCATTTAATAAAAAAAGTAAAAATTCTTTAAGAAGCATTTAGTTTGGAAGGAAGGAGGAATTGTTGATACAGTAAAGCTTTTGTTTTCTCTTCCTCTTGGGTGCTGAACTTTAGTGGATGATTTGATACTCTTCTGCATCCTTAGCTCATAAAATTTGTAATTCCAGAAGCACAAAAAAAGCAAGCTTTTTGGTTCACTTGGAGAAAAAGAAATTATTGGAGCGGGGGGGGAAATTAAGATAAGGGTTTTATCAACTTTGTTTAGTGAATACCTAACAGAAAAGGCACCTTAAACCCCATATTCTTTCAAGTATTTGTGTTTGTTAGATAACATCATGAAAAAGCGGTTGGAAGAGAAAAGCTGTTGTAGGTTCCCTTCCCCTTCCATATATTTTTTTAAGATGGTCAGAAAGAAAATCTCTGTAGTTGAGTGCTTTAGACTTTCTTTTTTTTTTATGACTGTAGGTTGAAATAGGCATATTTAAAATATTGCAGAGGATGGAAGTGATTACAACCTGCCACGCAAAGCCCTACTCAGGAAATTGAGGAACAGGGGCTGAAAAGTAGTCCCCAAACAATGGGCTTAACAGACTCTCTCTCAACAAATTGCTTCGACAACTTCTTTTTTTTTTTAACTAGAAAATACTCTGTTTCAACCAAGTGACTGGAAAATATTTTACTATATTCTTGAGCTGTTTTCTATTATGGAAATGAAACAAACTGTCATGCTGGATTATTCTTCAGGCAAGGGGAAAGAATGCTGGTTGAAGCTGCACGCAGGTCTGTGGTCTGTGCTCTGCCGGACTGTCGCATCTAAGCCTGTCCTAACTGTCTCCTGGTGCAAAACAGTGTTCTGACTGTTAAAAACTTAGTGAAGCAATAACTCCTAAACCTAATTCTTTTCGGCGTTACATATTGAACACTCAAAGTGGCAGGGGGGTTGTATGCAGTCTTTCTGAGCTCCTCTTGTGCTGAGAAACCGTGACAGAGGGGAGTCGTGGTCTGCTCTGGCTGGTCTGCATTATCTGTCATGCATATGTTGGAGCAGGAAAAGGATGAATTTCCCAGTATATTAACTTCAAATGTGACGGGGAAGTGTCTGGTTGCATAAAATCTGCTGCAAAGATGAAACGTGGAAGAGGCTGCAAAGGTGGCCCTTTAACTTTGCTATATGTCAATGTCAGAGCCTTGCTATCTCTGTCATGAGGTAGATATTATTTGAAGAAAATTGTCTTGAAGATCTGCCTGTATGGGAAGTCCAAATAAGAATGCTGAGGGAGGGAAGGAGGTGGTGAGCATAATGGTGCACTCTGATATTGGGGATGGAGCATCAGCCTGGCATTTGCCTGATGAGTGGTTAGGTTGGGTTTTGTCTTAAAAAAACAAACAAACAAAAAAAAACCCCAAAACCAAAAACACCCCCCCCACCCCTCCCCGGAATTATATGCAATCAAAAGAGAGGGAGATAATCTTGCTTTGAAATTGGCTTCTGTCATGACACTAAGCTTTGCTGTCTCCTGAGGTTTCTCAAACACTGAGAAGCAAATGAGACTAAGTAATTAAATGTGTAAACTGATCAAATAAGTTCTGCAAGTCTTTGCTGGCTCATGGGAAGAGGCTTCTGAATCAATGCTAAGGTGATGAACTGGCATCTTGCAAAATGAGCAGCATACTGAAAAATTTTGAATTAATGAGTCTACAGTCTGTGACTTCCAGCCTCAGCACTGGGAATTCAGGTGACTAAAATGTCACTTGTATTTTCTCACACAGTTTCTCACGCTTTTAGAAGAGAGAGGGGTTCTGACCCATTTTCTTTCTTCTTTGGACTGCAGAAACTCTGTTTTCTCTCCCATATGCCAGCATATAGTATTCTTGTAGCAACAACTGTATAGTCCAAGTTACTTTGAAAAGTAATACTTACAATGTGCTTTGCCTATAATATGACCTAGCAGTTATGAAACAGGAGGTTAGTGGAGATTATAGGAACAGCTGTTTGCTTTTTGCCACTCCCACGCATTCCCTGAGCCAAGCTTTGAGGACCTGACAGAGCAAGGCATATTACAGCCAATATCCTTTCTTCTTAAGGATCTATGTCTACATAAAGAAGTCAAAATAGACTCGGTGGTAGCGAATCATACTTCTTTATAGTTTGCTCTGAGATTACCATTACTCCGACGTCCCCAGTTTGCAAACAAAAATATGTGCTGCTGTTTTCCCAAGCTATTCCGTGAGACGTTTCCCCGAGCATTTATACAGGGAGAAAGAGAAATTGAACCAGGATCAGTTCTGTTACATCTCTCCAAAACATTCATTTACTTAGAGTGCAGGGGAAGTGTAAACCAGTTTCTTGTTGTTTGCCTTTGACTTCTGTTGTTTTATAACAGTAAGTACAAGCTCTGAGCCCGCAGTTTACTACGTGCACATGGACAGCTGCACCTGCACGGAGCCATGCTGGCTTCAGTGAGGCACCATGTAGGCACAGCAATCTGCCCACTCGTAAGTTGTAAATCTCAGGATGAGGAATTTAACTTGTTTATTTAGTGTTCTTGAAGGAGTAAGGCATTGGAAAGTGCCTGTAGGGTGTCGGCAGGTGCCATATGCATTTTCCCACACAATCTTGCCAATGCACAGCATTCCTGACCTGTGACTACCCTCCTTGCGCACATGGTGTTCAAGCTGATGACTATTCAGGGCTGTGCTGCCCGCATTGAGGTAAGGGCAAAGCAAGTCTTGCCATGCTAGCTCCAGTTTGTAATTGGTATTGTACTGCTAAAAGCCAAACGAATGGAATGCAACTTCTAAACTTCATTCTGTTTAAGATGAAATGCATTGATTTTTTTTTTTTTGGTTGGTATTTTCTTAGTTGTTTTTTGTTGCTGTTCTTACTGCAATTTTTTTGCCTGGACGTGAGGTCCTGGCGACAAGTTGTTCTTTACAGCAAGATAACAAGTAAAGATGCTGAACTGTAAGGGGAAAGCAGCACTGCTGATGCACCTTGCAAGAAAACACCAACTGCATCCACCTGTTCTAACCTGGCTGTGCAACCTCATATATGTTTTATCCATCTTATCTAAGAGTCACGAGTCTGGCTTTCTTGGGTACCACCATCAAAGGAGGCAAACAGCAGCTGCTTCTGGCCCTGGGCCAGGCCTCACACACACAGAAGAAAAATCGTGCCTTCTGCTCCACCTCTCTCCTCTCAAGAATCAAACTGGCTTCAAAAAGTTTGCGATGTTCTTTCTTGCGTGCAGCTTACCATCGTTCTGCCTTCAGCTATGTCATCATTCTGTCTTGACTGATGCAATTAGTTCTACTTCAAAATAATTATTTTTTTAATGTAGACGTATTAAAACAATTATGTGTAATGTAACATGGAGCCAAATTCATTGTTGGAAACTGTTTCACGTAACTGAGTTTCACTATGTTTCCAGGTTTGTCTAGGCTTTGTCTCAGGCTTGTTTCATTATTTAATCAGGACTAAGAACTGCTCTCTGTTAATAATCAAGGGTATCAAAGAGGGCTGTATCAAGTTTCTGTGTTTTGAGAAGACTGCAAATAATTATCAAGAGGCAGGTAATTAAATACATAGTCTTTTGTGCCTTTTTCAACTGAAATTTCAGAAGGAGAGTCTGTTTATCTGAAGATGTGAAGTAGATAAAAGTATCAGTAGAGTATGTTAAAATAGACTTTTGGTATGCAGAGGCATACTTGTCATGAAAGAGTTAAGATCTGTGGGGAAGCCTGCATTGGGTTCTTCAGTTGAGCAGCTGAGATTGTTTGAAAGAATTTTGGTCAGTAACAGATCAAGTTTTGTTAGAATGTAACCTAGACCATTTAACTGCTTAAATAACACAAAACTCAAGTGTTCTGGGTAAAACGAAATAAAAACACAAAGGGTTTAACCATGATTGTCTCTCTTCTTGCTGTGTCCATGCAGTATGTGTCTGGCCTTGATCTTCGCCCTGCAGTAAGCTGGACATGCTCTCCACTCCGGTCCAGCGCGGGGCTGGGCACGCTGCTGCCTGCTTCTCTTGGCAGTCGTTCAGCTGCTTTGCGCAGCAGCCAGCTGCAAGCTGTATTCTGTATTTTTGTCTGTTATAACAGAAAGTGACTATCACTTCTGGGCACAAAATTCTACTGCATTCTCCTACCAAGAAATGAAAAGAAACTCTGACGAGTCTTTGGTACTGTAATTTAGAAGAACAGGGTGTGCATGACTGTAGTTGAGCAACTCCTTTCAGTCTTCCCAATTATCCTGTGATATGTTTGCATTTAATTTCCATTAAATGTTGGTAGCAGATTAATTGCTCTTAAAATGCTGAAGTGGCAAACAAATTACTGCCTTATTATTGAGTAATTTTAGCAAAGGTTGAGCAGAACCTAAAGCAAGCTGATCTCGTCCGAAATCAAGAATGCAACCTGGTAGGCAGGGTTATGTGGAAGGGGCTGAGAACTTTAATGCCCTTTCTGCAACTGTGCATTGATCCTTGGCTGAATAAATAATCATCCTGGTATATGATTGGAGAATAGAAGATCACACATCATGTGGAGGATTACCATGGCATATGCAGTAAGCATTTCTTTTTTTAAACAGGCTTTTTGATTTTTAGTTTTTCTCCAAAGCTCTTTTGGATAAGCTCAATTACACTCAATTTAGATGGCTGCAGAGTTTTACCATGTGATCCTGAATGTCCAAATCACTCTTGAATATCCTGGACTTTTTTTTTCCATTGGTTTGTGTGCAGTTTTGTGTTTGGTTTTTTTGGTTTTGTTGGTTGTTTTTGTTTTAGTCAGTACACTGAGGACTTTGTTAGAACAGTGGACTCTAGGGTACCATGACGATAAACTGTTTTGTTGTGTATTTTCCAAATTTCTAAAGTGCAAGAATGAACTCCATTAAAACCAATGGTGACATCTTGACAGAGTGTTCCTGCTATATAACAACTGCCATAAAAGGGTGTTTTTCATGGGCACCTGTACAACAAACTGTAACGTACGGCAATGTTCTTGTTTCTGTTTGTCTCTTGCTGGTTTCCATTGCTAGTGCTCTCATATCTGTCTCAGTAATTCAATTCTACTTGAACTTTGTATGGTATTTTAAGGTAAATGAAACAGTTATGATCTTTGCCTAAGTAAAATTCCTTCCAATTCTTTTATCATACTGTAAACATCAGTTAATGCTTCTTGAGCTCTTTCGTTACTTGTTTCAGACAAATAGCGCAGATATAACAGAGTATATGTTCACATAGTATTTGCTTGGGCATGTCTCTCCTCTCAGGGAAGAGCTGAAAACGTCTGCAAATACATGAAGTATCATTCCTTTTCTGCACTGCAGTCGCCCAGACTAGGGATAGCTCTTTAGCTGTCTTTGAAGACAGAATTCAGTTGCCCAGATGTTCATGTTTTTTGTGACTTGAAGTCACTTCAAGAGTATCCTTCCTCGTTTCCAACTACTTTGGATTGTCATTGATGTCCCGTAGGTCCTGCCTCGTATGTGCCAGCTACACATGGGATATCTGGGATACCCTAGGGCAAATGAAGTAACCAGCTGGAGACTAGGAGGAATATCATAAGCCATGCAAATGTCACCAAGCACCTGGGTTTGCAATAAAACTAGGCAAGTCTTTGCATTATAGTCAAACAGTATTGAGATCTGTAATATTCAGCTTTTTCCTTGATGTTATTCTTTCCAAGGGTAATGTGCTTATCAAAGGGATGTTACTAGAGATAAGCATAATATCAGATGTAATGTTTCCTTTGTTTAAAATCAGTGCTCTGAGAGAGAGTAGAAACTGTGATCTGAAAAACTGCTGAATTCCATACCCCAAAAGAAACCGAGGCCTCTTTTATCATGGGGTCAAATCACATTCAGCAGTGGCAGGCTTTGATACTTAAACCACTGAAGTCTTGTTCACAGTCACCTTGCTGCACTGCAGTTAATAACATATATACTCTAATTTCTGTAACAGATGGAGGTATTCTATATACAAATATCAGAAAAGATGGTAAAATGCAATCTGTGCTGCCATCATCTTTAACAGCAAAGAGCTAGACTGCGATTTGGGAACCAGTCTTGGGGATACCATCAGTCCATGGTGACTGGAGATGTGCAAAATGGAGAAAAAAAAAAAAAAGGATTTGAAGGAATGGCTCTGATAGTCTTCCATATGGTGCTAGCGATAGGGATTTTTGTATGGCAGGACAGTAAATCACATTGTGTGATTGCATGTTATGATACTGCTTTTCCATTCAAATGTTGTGTAATAAGGAAAGTATTAATTATATCACAAAATAAGCTTTAATGTGCTTGAATTCCTTTTTCCTAGCACAGGGTTTTGTAAGACTGCTATAGTATATAGTGCACACTGCTGCATTTTACATGTAAATTTTGGTAACTACTAACAGAGACCTGAGGTGTCCTGACTTCTCGTACACCACCGTTGGCTTTAATCACTAACTCCAGGCTTGCTTTTGTTTCTGGAGTGAAGCTAGGAGTTTGGTATGTTCTTTGTGACCCACAGTGGTGTAGGTGCCACAGTAAAGTAAGTGTTTTTGCTTAATGGGCACTAAGGGCAAGATGTATCTTTTTCAAAACAGTTGGGGAAAAGCGCTCTGGGTGACAGAGTTGTTTCTCTCATCTGATTACAGAGGGAACCTAGAAGCACCATCTTCATAAGTTTTTGCAAGGAACTCTCCTTCATGTCCACAAACCCCCACCTTTTCAGCTTGATCTCTGATAAAGAGAGTAAAGTAGGCTTTGTTTGATCTTGAAACAGATGTGATGAGTGAAACACAATTTTTCCTTTACCTTGTCAGAATTCTTTGGGATTTTTTGCTTTAACTGTGCTTACAGTTGAGAAGTTTTTGGTATAAGCCTCTGGGTTTAATGATGTTTACTGAACAACTTCATACCTAGTTCTTGGCTTTCTGTGTTATAAACAATGCTGTTTGTGCCCGTTATGAGAGTGTGCTTTCCTCTCTGGAAAAATAAAGGGACTCTAACAACTGCAGACAGCAATGGGTTCTACGATGCATTTTATTAATGATTGCTTGCTACAACTGAGTCCAGATGAGGGGGGGAGCTTAAAACTAAGAGTACTCTTGTGCTTTCTATTAAAAACACAGTCATGGTATTTTAAGTAACTTGCCTGCACCTAGTAATTTTAAACAAAACAGCTGATTCCTGCATGTATCTATCACATGTACAATTAGTTGCTCTTTGGTATACTCAATTAGCCCTTACGGGGGAAGTTTCTCAATTTGCAAGCTACATAAGGGCTGTTTCTGTGAGGCTGTACACAAAGGGAATTTTTTGTATTTGTGTTTGTCACACATTATGATGTTTCTTCATTTATTAATTTCTTTTGTTAGAAACCTCTTAAAGGAGCTGAGCAGGAGGTTAAAGCAATGCTGGACCGTACTCACTGAAGCCAAGTTTTCAAGCATAAAAAGTAGGCTTATAGCCAAGAAGATTATCATTTAAGACAGCTTCTAGTATTTCTCTTTGGAGATGATGAGATATCAGGTCATTAAAATGTCTTCCTTTTCAGGGAAGGATCAGGAAAACTTCTTAGCTAGAGGCTGATGTCAAAGGGCATGGAATGTGTCTGCAGAAAGTGGGCTGTAACTTGGCTTAAGAAAGTACAGGTAGCACAGAGCCCAGGTCATGGCTTGATGTGAAGATCTGTTGTAGGTTAGGCATTATGCAAAAAATCTTTATTTCATTTAGCCTATATGTGCACAGTTGATCAGAAGATAAACTGTGCTGTCCTGTGAGGAAATGTTCCCAATGTCACTAGAAAAGATTTGAGGAGGGGAATGCTTTTTGGAGCTATGACTACGGCCAAAGCTTGGAAGTGACCCTTGGAGCATTCTAAGAATGAATTCCCATTAAGAAATGAAATAGGACATTGTTTTGGGTATCTGGCTGTTTTGAGCACGTTAACTGGTTAACATGTTAGTTGGTCATAGTTGTTCTTCAGGAAGAAAGATATGCAAGTGCAACTCTCCTCTATGTGTTTAAGCAATTGTCTATTGCTTCAGAGGAAATCATGGCCTTCCAACTTCCCCCAGTAGCAGAGGAACCTCCAAGTTTAGGTGTCTTGTACAGACAGATATTGAGAATTGTCATATTCTACAGATCCATTCCTCAAAGCACTTGTTCCCTTTCCTGTAGACCCTAGTACTATGTAATTGCCTGTGCAATTTTTAATGTGTAGAAAAGTAGCAAAACTAAGTGATCATAGTAAGCCCCTGTGTCTTGCCTTGCTTGTGCTTGTTCCATGCTACCCTTCACACTCTCCCCAATATTTGTGGAAACCAGTAATGAAAGGACTAGAGGCTGAGTATTTCTCCTGCTTGCCAAATGTAGATATGCTCTACCCTTATCTCTGCTGGTCTTTGTCCTCTGTCTGTGATGAAGGGTATTTTAAAGTTAAGAAAATGAGATTGTTTCAAAACATTGGCATTGGATTTATTTTTCTGTATAGGAAATTGGAACATGAAAATATAAAAAAACCTTTGTACGCATGTAGGGAAGTGTTACTCCAAGATAAAGGTTGTGCTAAAACCTAATCAATATGTATATACACTTGTGCATGTGCACTAAAGGAAACAGAAAAAAAACCTCTTTTAACATTCCAAGTGATTAATTGATTCTTATGAGAGAGAACCATATTTCAACTGAAAAAAGTCTTCATTACCAAACTTTCCGTATGATCATTTTGGAGGAACAGAATAATTTTTTTTTTAAATACACTTAGTCTGGATATTGGGTTTTTTTTTTAAGATAGGACTAAAGCAGCATTAAAAATACTGCAGTAAGAACATCGAAAATCATGCATTTGGGAAGAATGTAAATGATGTTATAGGAACAAACAGGTTACAAGAACAAAATTTTTTTTCCCTTTTACGAGTAAAACATACAGAAGATGCAGTGAGAAAAAATAATTTTTAAATAACTTCACTCTTGGGGCTTAGACAGTCCTAAATAATAGTGCACTGTTCTTTTTTTGTTTATACTCTCATTGATACTGGAAATGCTTGCCAAGCAGCCAAGATGGGCCACCTTTCTGAGGACCATATCCCAGGCCACTCTGCCTCCCTTCTTTCTTCATTCCTTATAGCTCCTTTTCATACACCAGCTATAGCCTTGGTTTCTCATACAGCCTGGATTAATGTTAGTCCTATCTGACAAGGATTTGATTGCCATTTTTAGTAACGAAAACCTTGGTTTCATTTAACTTTAAAATGATTGCTTTGTCCAGTGCTGGCATTCCCACCCCACCCCAAAAGAAAAATATCATGATTACAATAAAACTACAAGAACTGTCTATTCATACTGTGTAAAACAGAAATCCAAAAGCCACTGGTTATGTCTTATTGATGGCATTACTATATATGAAAGGAATGCAATAAGTGAGTTTTTTCAATGCTCCTTCATTTCTTCAAAGAAATGACTTAATCTGTGCTAGAAGTTGCCAAATTCATGTACAGTGTTTACGATTGTACTCCCAGCAGTTAATCTGAGGACAAGTAAGGTTGAAAAGAGATATTACTGCTTTGTAATGTATTGAAATAAAAATAAAAAATGAATAAAACGCAGCTTTCCCATGTGAAATGTTTTTTAATTTTGAAATGTCAGCCAATGTTATTCCAATGCAACAAAATATTGGCCAAAAGACAATGTTTGTCAACTTAAAATATTTTAACAGTCTATGTCTCTTAATATGTGAGCATTTTTAATTGGTATTATAATGGCTAATGCATAAATAAGTAGTAATTACTTTTGTTAAATCATTGGAAAATGTACACTAAAATTATAGCAGGTGTGTAGTGCTCTTTAGAAACTGACCTTCTGTAATAGTGTGTGCTTTTTTTTGTTAAAATCTCTTGAAATATAATTATGAAAATTGTCTTGTGTAGTTGAACAGGAAGAATTTTAGAATTACTGCCTATATCTATTGCAAGCTGTTGCTGGGGTATGCAAGTAGAAGGATCACACAAAGGCAAATTACCTTCATCAGGAGCTTCACAGAAAGGTGAGGAGGTGAGGGTGTCAATATGTAAGGGTGAGATTCTTATGATTATCAATAAGTAGGAGAAAAAAAAAAAAAAAAAAAACCACACCACAAAACAAAAAAAAAAACAACAAAAAAAAACCCTGGTTTTAACAGCTCTGCTCTGCCTTCTGAGGTCTTCTATTCATATAGCTGAATGTTGGGTTCTTGTTTTCTTTGTCTTAAGAAGGCCAAGGGAGAGAAAAATGTATCGGTACTCTGTGTTCCGGGCAGATTGACCTTGTGGTAAATGTCATCTGCTGTTGAGACACTTCTGACATGATTTTGTTTTTCTTGCAGAAATCAGTTGGGTACCTTTTTAAAGATCAAGCCACAAAAGAAAAAAAAAAACAACAAAAAAAAACCCTGGTTTTAACAGCTCTGCTCTGCCTTCTGAGGTCTTCTATTCATATAGCTGAATGTTGGGTTCTTGTTTTCTTTGTCTTAAGAAGGCCAAGGGAGAGAAAAATGTATCGGTACTCTGTGTTCCGGGCAGATTGACCTTGTGGTAAATGTCATCTGCTGTTGAGACACTTCTGACATGATTTTGTTTTTCTTGCAGAAATCAGTTGGGTACCTTTTTAAAGATCAAGCATCTGTACTTAAATGTGCCCATCTAAGTGCACAAGCTCTAACATGATGTTTGCACGTTTGATGACTTAGCATTGATATAGGAGAGGTCAGGAGTGAGGCTTGTGTCAGACTGAGGGCGGGCCTGCTGGTGCATGCTTAATGGTGAAAATACCAGACTCTCTAGTTGGAGCAAGCTGTGAGCTTGTGTATGCTCAGGTATTATTGCTCAGCTAACACTAACTCATTAAGCCATGGTAGCTCTTTCTTGTGATCACCTGTTTGTACCTAAGTAGTTGCTGTTTGTGCACAGAACTAAAATTCTCATCCAGGTGGTTCTAAGCAACTCAGCTAGCACAGCACACCCCTGATCCCTGGTGCTCCCCCCCGCTCCCCCTCCCCCCCCCATCTTTGACAAATGGTATCTTTTGCTATTCAGGTGTGGCATGTTGACTGTAGTAAAGATTTGGATGCCCAGTGACAATATAAGCAGCAATAAGAAGGAAAGGTTGAAGTGATAACTTTGAAAATCATGTTGTCACTAAATGTGAGGTTATATAGTCTAGGTCACATACTGTATCCTTAACTTCTCCGTATTTCAGTTATCCCTCTGTAGTCAGAAGACTGATAGAAATGACTTTGTAATGCACTGTGCGTTTGTTTGGTTTCTTTGTGTGGTGTGGTTTTGTGGGTTTTTTTCCTCCTCCCTCCCACCCCCCCTTCAGACTATGTCTGAAAAAGTTCTGGTTAGTCACTTAAATATGTTCCAACAGCAGCATCAAAATAAACTGCCTTTGAGGTCTGTAAAGAAGGAAGCTGCTGTCAAGCCTGAAATACATTATTTCTGGTTTTCCTACTCTAGTCATCTTGTGCATGCTCCTAGCTTAACTATGTTTGTATATAATGCTCTGCTACATCTTAAACTAATACAGCTTCTTTCTACTTCAGTTAAAAAAAAGTCAGATTTTAATATGTATCCAATATTAGCCACCAGACTGTTTCCATCACCTTTTTTTTGATTTCCCCAAAGCAAGAAGCCAGGAAGGCTATCCATGCTTCATAAAAGTTCAAAACTTCATTTCTTTTCACTATAGATCCATTTTTTTCATTGCCAAAATTTTACTAGCATATTCTTCCATTGAGTAAACATAAGGGCTATTAGCAATTCAATGCATAAAACTGCTTTTTATAGACTGCAAATAAATGTAGAAACATTTCTTGATTATATATGGAGAGGAATCCTGGAACTCCTAAAGGTTGCTGGTGGTAACAGCACTGGGCTGAGGTGCTCAGCCCTCACACCATTTGACAGCACTGATGACATTGCGCTCTGTTAAGAATTAATCAGCCAGAGCTGCTAGTGGTGGGTCCTGTGAACTCCTACCCCAGTGCAAGTCTGTGACATGGAGATTGATGACATGAGGAACGTGTGAAAAAAGCTATTGGCTCTTACATAGAGTGGAGAGTGATGGAGTGGTGGACTTGAGGGGTTTGTATCTGCTCCTGAAGGTGGCTTGTATTCTTCCTAGGGCAGTAATCAGTCTTGCAGGAACAGTGCTTCAGTGCCTGATGTTCTGGGGCTTGTTTTTGTTTTCCAGTATGGATAATGGGGTTGCATAGGACAAATACTTGTTCATCTCCTATAAAAAGACACAGACACCAATCATGGATAGGTTGTTGCTATTTGGTTGGGTTTTATTTTTGTCCCTTAATATGATGCCAAGTGGCTATCTGTAAATTAGGAAGACATGGGGGAGACGGAAGATTTTCATAGTCAAAAGTAGGACTACTATCTACAACCAGAACAAATGTTTGCGCTCCCCAGGAATACATACGCCCACCCCCCTCATAATAGGAGAAGGGTTAGACCTATTTTCTATTTTCTGCATATTGAAGGAAGTTCTTCCCTCACCTCTGCACTTGCCACTTCCTGATTTACTTCTGAAACATGAAACAGAGGTTTCCATGATAAAAACAGATATGTATGGATACTGAAGTAAACGCAATAAAAAAAAAAACAGATGAAAGTGTTAGTAAGACATTAAAGCATTATACTTGCTTCTAGTACTTGTGTTGAAAAAGCTTTAAAATAGGACTATAAAATGTGATGTGAACAGGTATTTTGGAAAGGCATTTTGTACATGAACACTTAGTTACACAAGGGGTAGCTAATTCTGAGAAAACTGTAAAGCTGACATCGATTCCTGGTGGCACAACCATAGTGGCAGGATGTGAAGTCTATAAACGTTGAAATTTTCTGATGTTCTGCAGAGTTGGTGAGGCACATAGAAGTCAAAGGGCTATGCAAAAGTGCTTGATATTAGAACTTCACTAACATTTGTCACCTCTCTTCAGCTTGGTACCATACCGAGATTGGTCTTAATGCATTATAGTACGCTAAATATGCTATAGATCTGTCTTTTCTAACATAATACAAATATATATAAGAAGAAAATTTGCTAATTCCTTGTTCACCCTTTAACTGATATGTGGCTACTGTTTACTCAGCCATTTTTATACAGGAATCCAACAGTAAAACAAATAAATTGGAGACATTCTTGCCATGAGAGAAAGAGATAGGTTCATTCCAACAGCCTGTTTCTGCAAATGCTATTAGGTGGAATGTAACAACCAGATGTTTTCTCATGAGTTTAGCTCATATGCAAAACATTCTGTTAGTAATATGATTCCAAAATAAACTATAAAATAAGGATAAAATAAAACTCAAGAGATGATAAAAACTTACTTATTTTTAACTGCTGTGATAGGCCCTTCCCCTCCTATTGTCAATTCAAAATTCCTTCATTTTGCAGTTCAGATCAGAACACGTTCTTGCTGTAGAAACGCAACTAGTACGGTGGCCGTCCAATTGGGTGATCCTGAATAGTGGGGAGTTGACTTGGGATTCAGTTTAACAGTGTCTTCCTGTTTTGACAAATACATTATCCAAACTTTTACCTATGATACTTTGTCTTTTGGACATGCAAATTTTAAAATACTGAATGCAAAACATACTTTAGACAGTGCTGTAAGGTCTCAGAGGATAACACATGATAATGGTTGTAAAATCATGGTCTGATCAATGATCACCTGTGTCTTGTGACTAGCGGAGTCTCCATCTTTGATTTTGTGGAAATAGTTGATGGCTTAGTATTAGTTGGGTTTGGACATTTGCCACTGGGAAACAGTCCCATTCTTCACAAAGTCCTTTATGATTTAGATTTGGAAAGCACTGGGTCCATGAGGCATGTGCAAACATCTGTGAGAAAAGTGACAATGTTGAAGACTGAAAGGAACAAATGGAAAAAAATGGAAGTTCAAAATATGTCTGAGTAAACTGGAAACCGAGCATGAAGACGTAGTTACACTTTTAAGGGTTGTATTACAGCAGACTTTTATTCCAGGTTTGAAGTGGCATAGTATAAATTCTTGTTCCTGAAGGCTACATTTAGAAAAAGAAAGCAATCTATGTTAACAACAACGTAAGGATGATACCACAGCGATAAAACATCTGAGTTAACGGAGCAGTATGGGATAATTATACCCCTATATTAATTTTTGGTGATGCAGAAAAGTACTGTATTGGACTACACTGGATATGCTGCATTAGAAATTAACTACAATACCTATATAACAAAATTCATTTCAGCTTACAGGTACTAAGCCAAACGGGCTAAATTTTCATGTGTATGGTGCTGTGTAGGCCTTTTGAGGGAAGAAGGTCTTAAAGTAATGTCCTTTTTTTAAAGGCTTCCTACTTAAGAAAAAGAAAGCAATCTATGTTAACAACAACGTAAGGATGATACCACAGCGATAAAACATCTGAGTTAACGGAGCAGTATGGGATAATTATACCCCTATATTAATTTTTGGTGATGCAGAAAAGTACTGTATTGGACTACACTGGATATGCTGCATTAGAAATTAACTACAATACCTATATAACAAAATTCATTTCAGCTTACAGGTACTAAGCCAAACGGGCTAAATTTTCATGTGTATGGTGCTGTGTAGGCCTTTTGAGGGGAGAAGGTCTTGAAGTAATGTCTTTTTTTTTAAAGGCTTCCTACTTATGACTTGTGCATCATGTAAAAGAAAACCAGGTAAAAATGTAAGGCACTGTGTCCTAAAAGTTCCCTTAAATTTAACAATTGTAGCTTTGTAGGCTCTCTTTTTATCCCCAAACACATATACCTTCTCCTCCACTCCCATCATGCCCCAGAAAAAGAGGAGTTAAATAAGGCTATCCATCTCTCCTTTTGGAGGAGTCAACTGAGTTCTGGTGGTGTCACAGCCTTGCAAGATTAGGATTGTGATGTTTGACATAATTAAGAAAATGCCTGTCTTAGTGTCAGCTGCCTATCCCTGATTTGATGCATGGAAGCAAATATTCCCATGCTTGTCTGCCGTTCTTCACACGGCAGAAAATTTTTATTTTCTTTGTATGGCTTGGTATTACAAATGGTTATAGGCCCAATGTAGTTTCATTATGTAAGGTGCTGTACAAATACTTCAGTAAATGACAAGAAGAAAATTCATAACAAGAAGGAAATTGAGCTTTTATGCAATTCCTGGGAAGATTTCCATAGCTTTAAACTACCCTTACCAGGAGGTCACTTGCACGTAAAGCTCTCAAAGTCAGGCTGCTCCAGAAGCATGTTTGAAGTGAAGCTGTGTTGCCAAGTAGTATGGAGCAGTCACGGGCCTGTAGGGATGAGATCTTTTTGTCCACCTTGGGAAGGCCTGGTTAAGACTTTACTACTTGTGCAACTAATTTCTACTTCCTGAGTGGAAGAAGTTATTAGTGTTAATAGTTACAAAGGCAGTTAGTAGTTGGTTAAATAGTAAATGGGGGCTTAAGTAGTAACATATGCAGAAAAATGCACTGTTTTAAGAAAAATTAAAAACCCCAAACAACAAACCCACAAGAAGAAAAATCCTCAAATATTCCCTGTCCCTTGGACAGACTTAGTCAAAGCGACTACTTCCATTCTGATGTAATACTGTCATGTTGATACAAGGTATAATTAAACAAAACCTTTTGGTGGTGAATGGAAACAAACTTTTATATAAGTATTAAATGCTGCAGTACTGTTAGGCACAACTGTATATCGTATAGTCAGTCAATCTTTTAGACACATTTCTTTTCCCAAATACTAAGAAAGAGTGAAACAAATTATATTGTATGCAAGATAAAATTGTAGATCTAATGTTAATTTCCCTGTGTATTTAATGTCCCATTAAATCTGGATTTACATTTTTATTGGTTTGGAGGTCATTATTTGTGTATGCTGTGGCATTGCTTTTCTAAATTGCAACTTTGTGCTTTCAAGCATAGCCATTTTCATTTGAAAGGGGATGTACTGAAAATGTGCTAAAGAGAGCCAACTGTTATATGATGCTTTCCAAAGCTTTTTCCCAGGACTTAATGGCCAGCCCTCCCATTTGACCTGGAGTGAAACAAGTATCTCTCTTAAGTATAGGTCTCCCAAGCAGGAAATCTTATATCAAAAAAGTAGTATTCTGTTTTCATTTTCTTTTAAACTCATTGTGATTTAACTTGGGCTGAAATCACTTAAACTGTTTGGGTTTATTGGGAAGGGGTTGTTGCACATTTTAAGTGAGCATCTGGTACGCATGCAACTGTGCCATATGCAATCCCACTGTCTTTAGAAGGTGAAAGGCCAGTGTAGTGGTAATTTTGCCCTCTTTGCACCAGATGTTAAAGCTCTGCAATGTCCCTGAGTGACCATTAGATCACAGGCAGCTGGGATTCGTGGTTTATGTTTAATTTATTATTACACTATTAATCTATCTGACTGTCAGAACTCTCTCTTCCTCATCATTTCCAGAAGTCCTTACATTTTAGGGACAATTTAATTTCCCTTATGATGGATCACTTTTATTTTGGCTATATATTTACAAAGATGGAACATAATTTTGGGGGGGATGGTTTTGAGATTGGCAATATATAAATCTAACAACTCATTAAGCTTTAAAAGCACATCTGAATTTATTTAATGCCGTATGCTATGGATTAAAACACATCTCCTATAATCACCTCTTTGTTTAAAAAAAAAAAAAGCACCCCAAAAAAACCCACAAAAAAAATACCCTAACACGAAATAAACTCCCCCAAAACCAATGTGCCCCCCCACAACCCACCAAGGAGCCCCCTCCACTCTAGGTGTATTTTCCATTTACAAGTTTATTTACATTTAGCTGGTATGTTCTTTGGATTCTTGGTGGGAGCTGGCTTGTTTAGTTTTGCAGTTGTGTTTTTGGGAGGTGGGGGGAGTGCTGGGAGAATGGAAGAGATAATGATAGTAACTGGAATTTGCTACTGGTAATTCTTGGAATATTTTAGGCTAAGAGTGGGGAGAAATTGACAACACTGTTATAATTTATTTTATCATCAAGATGCTTACTTCAGTAGTTTATAGGCAATTTTAATAGCTTATTAACTTAAACTCTGTGGTCTTGTCTTACCTTTAAGGGAACAAAAGAAAAAATAATCCATATATTTGATTCTTGTATTTCTTGCCCCACATCCCTGCCTACCACCATGCTAAATTTTTTTTTAACATTTCCTGGGGGAAAGCACTTTCTATAATTAATATTTTGCTCCAAGGGAAGCCTTTATCCAAATGAGGTGTTCACTGCATTGCTAAAAGGTGGACTCTGCAGGACTAAATCATTCTTTGCTGCTGTCCTAGCTTCTGATGCTCCCCCCTCCCTCCAACAGTGCCAAACCTGCAGACCATCTACTGTAAGAATAGAATCATAGAATAGTTTGGGTTGGAAGGGACCTTTAAAGGTCATCTAGTCCAACCCTCCTTCAGTGAGCAGGGAGATCTTCAACTAGAGCAGGCTGCTCAGACCCTCATCCAACCTGAATGTTTCCAGGGATGGAGCATTTACCACTTCTCTGGGCAACCTGTGCCAGGGTTTCACCACCCTCACTGGGAAACATTTCTTCCTTATATCTAGTCAAAATCTACCACCTTCTAGTTTAGAACCATTACCCCTTATCCTATTTCTACAGGCCCTGCTAACAAGTCTGTCCCCATCTTTCGCATAACCCCCCTTTTAAGTAGTGGGAGTCTGCGATAAGGGCTCCCTGAAGCCTTCTCTCCTCCAGGTGTACCAACCCCAACTCTCTTAGCCTGTCCTCACAGGAGAGGTGTTCCAGCCCTCTGATCACTTTTGTGGCCCTCGTCTGGACCCATTCCAACAGGTCCATGTCTTTCCTGTGCTGAGGGCTCGAGAGCTGGACACAATACTCCAAGTGGGGTCTTCCCAGAGCAGATGGGCAGAATCACCTCCCTCAACCTGCTGGCCATGCTTGTTTGGATGTGGCCCAGGATACAGTTGGCCTTCTGGGCTGCAAGTGCCCATTGCTGGCTCATGTCCAGCTTTTAATCCACCAGCACTGGACATGGTTGGCCTTCTGGGCTGCGAGTGCACATTGCTGGCTCGTGTCCAGCTTTTCATCCACCAGGACCCCCAAGTCCTTCTTGGCAGGGCTGCTCTCAATCCCTTCACCCCCCAGCCTGTAATGACACCAGGGGTTGCCCTGACCCAGGTGTGGAACCCTGCACTTGGCCTTGTTGAACCTCATGAAGTTGCCCATTCCTTGAGCTTGTCCAGGTCCCTCTGGATGGCATCCCGTCCCTCAGGCGTGTCAACTGCAAGCTTGCTGAGTGTGCTACTTGATCCCACTGTCTGTCATTGATGAAGATATTAGAGATTATTGGTCCCAGTATGGACCCCTGAGGGATACTGCTTGTCATAGATCTCCATCTGGACATTGAGCTGTTGACCGCTGCCCTCTGGATGGGACCATTCAACCAATTCCTCATCCACCCAACAGTCCACCCATCAAATCCACATCTCCCCAATGTAGAGGGAAGGATGTTGTGGGGGACTGTGTCTAAGGCCGTACAGACTTACACACTCCATCAGTGCATGATCACTACAGCCCAGGCTGCCTTGAATCCTGACATCACCAATTAGCTCATATGCATTGGTGACTAACAGGTCCAGTATGTCATCCCCTCTGGTAGGGCTGTCTATTACCTGGTACTCCATGCACTCCAGGAGTCTCCTGGATTGCCTACAGCTTGCTGTGCTACTTTTCCAGCAGCTGTCAGGGTGGCTGAAGTCCTGCAGCAGGATAGCGATAAGCATCCGGTCACTCATCAGCTGGAAGCCACATAGCACTATAAACGGATTACATCCTCAGCAAGTCTCACCTGCTCTTTTAGCCACAAAAAATACATAGTTCCAGATTTACTTTTTACTTCATATTCAGTGTGCGTGTGCCCAGGGTGCTGCCTTCAAAGATAGTTTTGAATTTTTGTCAAGAAAGATCCCTTGTTCTTTATCAATGTAACTGCTGTTGGGTACTGCCAGCCCTTCTGGGTGAAGGCAGAAACCAGTATGTTTCTGTCAGTACCACAGAATAGATATTTACACACTGCTGTTATTGTCCAAATAGGCTTGTGCACTCCTGGTAGGATATGGCACATCAAAAAGGTCTGGAATTGAAGGGAAAACTTGCTGGTTCTTTTCAGGAGCCCAAATAATTGAACAGAAAAGATGAGGCAAGTTTGGGAACTCCTCAGAAGTTAGGATTTCTGTTTTCTATATGCTTCTGAAAAGGTCATTCTTCTAAGTTAACATGTGCATGGATAACCGACAACAATCATTAATCTGTAGAAATCTGTCTTCTGTATGTCGAATGTATGGATTTTTTAACAATATTTGAAAACTAGCAATATACTAACTCGATGAGCTGATCTCCTTTAACTACTGTTAGAGCATGAAGTGCTTGGGCATTGCACTGTTAGTTGATGCAGTGAAATTAGGGATGAATCTAAAACAGTACTGTTGAAATTTCAACAGGACCCAAAGGAATGTAAATATAATAACTAACAAAATACAGCATGAGTTCTGGTTTTTATTACTTGAATATAAACTTGTGCTGTATTTTGTTAGTTGATATAAATGCAATAAAATCATTCCCAGTGATTTGTAATGCTCGTTTTTATTTACACTGTTTACTATACAAAATACATTAATCTTTCTGTGCAAATTTTTTTTTCTATGATTAATGGCAGTAAGTATTGAATAAAAACTTGGGAATAGTCTTTTCTTTTTTCCCCTTTTTTCTTTTTATGAAACTTCATGTAGTGAGGTCACAGTAACTTAAAATAGTGAGTCGCTGTAAACATTAAAAGTTAAGTAATGTTTTGCAACATTGGTGATCTCATTATTCAAAATATATTTGTGTTAATTTATAGTAAATTGCATGCATGGAATTTTATGGTAAATGTTCTGTTTCTGCAAACATTAGGACACACTCTTAATAAAAAGCAGAGATCAGGCAGAAATCTACACAGATGTACAACAATTCATATTTATTCACAGGGATGAGGCTGCAAAGATTACCATAGCATTCTCTGTGTTTAATACCTAATGAATACTGTGTTTGTGTAATTACTTGCAAAAGAATCTGTAGAGAGCTTAATGATGATCACCTCAATGCAAATGAGATTAAAATTTTCCCTAAATTAGCACTTGCAACTCACTTGGGTTACTGGTCAAATTTGTAACTACTGTTTAACACATCTACAACCCCTGTAGTTTGCACGCTTCTTTGCAGACATACCAGAAAAAAAGGTCTCTGCCTAGTAAATCTTAGCAGCTGTGTTTGTTCTTATAACTGCAGAGGTTCTGCTGAAGGTAATGGAAATGCTCATGTTACAATAAGTGGAAGATAAATTTGGCTTAATTAACTGATAATGTAGTTTCGAATCCTGCTAGAAAATGCACTGCTTGTGGTAGAGGAAACTTCAAGCAAAAATGAATTAATCCATTCTTAAAGTTTTCATGCAAGCGTTAAATTTCTCTGGTCTTTTAAGAAAGATGCTTGTCAATTATGACATATGAAAAAGGAAAATAAAACGAAACTGTAGTTTTAAGTGAGATATGCCCAACCTCAAGTCCATTGCAATGAGAGAACCTATTTTTCTTGCTTGTGGAGAGAGCAATGGCAGAGGCGGCCGTTTATGTGGCTGGGGTCAGAAACTCAGCCGTGGGCTGCTCAAGGCTTGCGCTGAGACTACCCTGCCCAGTCCCTGGCTAAGATAGTTGTCCCAGCCGCCATCGGGAAGCAGCAAAGTTCTGGGGATGGCTGGCTGGGCTTGGCTTTCCAGAACTGGGATGGCAGCAGGGTGCTTGCCCACCTGTGGAGGTGCATGCTACCAGCAGGGCTGTCCCTGCCAGGTTAGGGTGCTGCAGGAGAAGGTGAGCAGATTACACAGCATCAGGGAAGAGGAAAGAGGGAACATGAGGATCTTCACAGGGACCTTGTAGAAAAGTGCCTGCACCCCATCTGTGTGGAAGGGGAGGGGCAGAGGGAAGCTGCTTGACTGAGCCACAAATGGGGTCTGTCATGATGACAAAGGCTGGAGGCCTGGGGCTTCCAGCAGCAAGAGGGTGGCTCTATCTGGCCTCACAGATCAGAACCTGCAGAATAGGTTTGGTGCCCTGGTGGCAAACAAGGGACTGGGAGATCCCTCTGGGGAAGTATCACAGGTGCTCAGTCTGAACCTCATGTCCACCAGGAGAGGACATGCTAAGGGATCGTGGTGGGAGACTCCTTGCTGCAGGGAACTGGGACCCCATCTGCTGACTTGACCTACTGACCAGGGAGGCTTGCTGGTGGCTCAGAGCTAGGATGTCATGGAGGCTGCCAAGGCTCATCTGGCCCATGGACCGTTTATCTTGCTTCTCTTCCATGTGGGCATCTGCAATATCACCAGGGAGACCTGGACAGTCTATCAACAACTGTCACACACGCCTCACCTTCAGAAAAGCCCTAAAGGATGATCTGAGGAACTACAGACCTCACTTCAATCTCTGGGGAAATCAGAGTCGAAATTCTGCGCCCACAAAGGCAGTGGCTGGTAACGAATTGTGTTACCAAGGGTAAATCCTGTCTGACCAGCTTGGTTGTCTTTTATAACAAAGTAACTGGGCTTGCAGATGAGGACAAAGCCATGCGTGTCACTTACCTCAACTTTAGCAAAGCTTTCCCCAGCGTCTCTCACAATGTTACTGTGTCCAAGTTAAGCTATTACAGTCTGAGTGGTTGGACAACTAGATGAGTAAAATACTGATTGGATGGACTTAG
>NW_010551250.1:22536-26818 GCF_000687285.1 Phaethon lepturus | reverse complement strand
AGCAGGAATTTTAGGAAGTTTAGCAAGGACAAATGCGAAGTCTTGCACTTCGGAAGGAATAGCCCCTGGCAACCTAACGAGCTGGGGAGCAGCTCTGCAGAAAAGGAGGTGATTCCTGGTGTCAGCAAGCTAAGCATGAGCCAGCAATCTGCCCTGGCAGGGGAGATGGTCAATGGTATTCTCGGCTGTGCTTAAAGGAGCACAGCTGGTAAGTTGAAGAAGTAGAAATGGAAGATTGAAAGGATATCCTTCCTGTACTCTAATGTGACTCCTAAAATCAGAAAACTTTTTTCAATGGACAGTAACAGTGCTTACACAAAAGAACTTCTAAGATGAAATTTCAGAAAAGGAATATGCAGTATATGATTTTTTTTCATTATTATTAATTAATACTAAAAAAGAGAGAGCTAATATCACATACTTGAGTATACCTGGGGTACTATCTGCTATGACACCTGAAACATCTAAAGACACAGTTATTTATTAGAAGCATTTAACTTCTAATTTTCCATTCTTTAATGAAACCAAAGTATTGAGACTCTCAGGAGAGGAGCGGGGGTGGATTTGGGCTTTCTATATAATGTAATCTTCAGGTAACCTCTATTTAAACTTGAGAAGCAGGAAGGAACAATGAAAGGTTTGGTGTTATGGTTTGAACTAAAGTTGTTTTTTTGTTTTATTTCAGTTCTTTTTGCCACACAGATATTATGATGGTAGTTAAATATACCTCTTCCTTACCTCTTGCTTAAGATTTTCATACTTAAAAAAAAAAAAAAGGCTTCTGGGAGTTGTAGTAATGGAAGCCCTGTAATTGAATATTTTTGTACTTGCTGCAGCACTTATTGCGATATATAGAGGAGGGAAAAAAAAAGAAACATTAGAGATGTTCCTCATTTATTCAGTTTTCTTCATAAAACTAAACTTTTATATTCAGACAGTTTTTAAAGTGTGACATTGATAATAAAGTATGCACTAGCATTTTTTTTTTTAAACAAAGTAGACCTACTCTGGTATCATCTCTTATGTTATCTTGGAGGTAGATACTGATTAGCTCTAACTTCTGAAAAACATCCTGCCAAAATACTCAGTTGTCCTTAAACTTTGATTTGAACGGTAAGTTTTCTGATATTGTGCTTTTACAAGTAATGTTGTTCAGATACTCCTAACCTTTATCATCGTTGGGAATTCATACTAAATTAACTATATTTGGTTAGATGCAAGTTACTATTGCTGTGATATAGAATACATTTAAAAACAATCTGTTAGCGCATAGCATTTCTCTCTTAATTTGCTAAGAACCAGAGACATGCAGAGAGTGAGGTTTAAAAACTGTAGCTCTGTAGAGACAACCCCTGTGAGTCGCTTGAGTTGTCCCTTTATTTAAATCAAATTTTGCATTTTTAAGAATAGTAGAAGCTCTTGGAAATGCCTTTTCTAGCTAATGCATTTGTAGACATATTGTATACAACGACAACTTTTAAGTTTGTATTTATAACACTAAGTATGTTTCAGCTTTCCACTGCAATTATAGCCAGCACATGAGAATCATTGGGAGATTTAAGAAAGAGGGGTTTGTAGTCAAAGTAGTGTAATTTGGATACCGAATAAATTCTAGCAGCACAGTTGTAGCAATAGGTTTTGTAAACAAAGTTTTTGAGGTTTTTGTGAATTAGCTTTTTGAGTTTTGTTTGTTTTGTTTTTTAAGTGGTACAGATAGTTATGAGTTATCTATGAGAACCGGCCTTTTAATACAGAGTCATAATTCTTAGGGAATGTCTGTTATAATTGTTATCTCAATGAGAGGAAAAATCATATTCATCTTTTAATATCATCCCAAAAGTATGATACAGAGGAAAAATCAATTATTATAATTTAGAATAGGGAAAGGATATTAAAATAGATGTGATTTCTTTTCTTTGTATCAATTGTGTGTTAACAAAAACTCAAGATTAAATTAAATCAGTACAGGTGAAAGGCTTTTATACATTCTAAGATTATTAAAATATGCTCAAAATACTGCAGTAGAGAAATACTCCCACAACTGTAATGCTGGGAAGTTTCACTACCATTGATGTTAAAAAAACACACACCAAAAAAAAAAACCCAAAACCACTAGCCCCCAAAACAACAGAAAACCAAAACACCACACCACTTATTTGTGCACCTTTCTGTCACTGATAGATGACATACACGATTTTGCATTGCCATGTGTCTTCAATTTCAACATATCTGTGAGGGTTTTTTTACAAAAATCCTTTATTTTTCCCTAAGCATGTCTTGCTATTACAGATTTTAAACCTTATTATGCTATAACTGACCTGTCTGATACAGTGTGAAATTGTCCATAAAACAGTTAAGACTTCTCTCTTACCTCTTTCCTTTACTTTCCATAATCTGCCTTATTCTGAGGGCCAAGCAAAAACACTGCATTGAGTCCTAACGTCTCAGGAGAGTCAGGAGGAGCAAAGCACACCCATGCAGTATCATGAAAAAGGCTCAGCAATACCCGCAGCTGCCAAACACTTTTTAACAGACCTAAGGTTCACAATGAAATCTGGGCCCAGAACTAATCGGATCTAATTAAGACAGACATGCTATGGTCCAGTACCGTTGACAGGGTCAGGGTTCCTGTAACTGTAAATGAGGCATGTTACAATTATTATCTAATTGAAAAGCTGGGAGTGATACAGAACCTGTGCACTGCAGGGTCGGAAAGAAAACTTGCTCTTCAGGTCCTGTTGTGTACCTTATTAGGTTGTTAATGCTCAATTGAACAGCTGTGCATTTAAAGAAAAAAGTGCATGTGACAGTTGCTTACGGTTCAAAGAAAACCTATATGAATTTTCAGTATCTCTTTGGATTTGATTCATAGAGATCTACTAAATATACAGAAATAAGCTGTTTGTTTGATGTTTGCTTTTCTCCTCACAGCTTATCTTAATACACAGCAAGGCAAAGGGCTCTTAGATTATTTTATCATGATGCAAAAATACAGTGGAGTTTTTTCAAAGTGCAGTATGTGCATGCATCAATCTGCAGTGTGATACATGAAATTTGGAGGCTGCATTTTCTACCGCTCATCTGTCACTATCAAGCAATCAAAGAGCTGTGGAGTGGCTTTTTCATTCTAGAGACCGTGGTGCCTTCATTTCTGGTGTAAGTATGACTTGATATACGGTCTTATAAATTATCATGCCTTACCATGGATTGTGTCATGTACAGTTCAGATTTCCCTTTTTCCTGCGCAGAATTTATGGATTTGAATTCAATGATTTCTTTTTATAAGACCATGTCTGCAATAAAAAGTTATATTAGAAAACAGGAGTTCTCACTCCACCTTGAAAAGTCATTCACGTGTACATGAAGTGCATAGAAAATTGCTGCTATTGTGGAGAGTTCTGCTTTGATCCCGTGTGTTCTTGCATCTAGCATGCATACATATACATGAATAAGAGAGATAATGAGCCTAAATCTGCACTGCTTAGCATGTGTTAGAGATGGAGATCACTGACTTGTTTCAGTCTACGTGGAATTCCAATACAACAAAATATTTTGTTCTGGCTATTCAAGATGTTTTTCAAAAACATTCCTAAAGAGTTCTCTTACTCTGCTTTTTGCCCAAATCAAATTTGATGAGCTCTATGAAGCATTTTCATTTTGCAAAGCAATGTGGCCATATCATATGTGTGGTAGATTAGCCTTGGCTAACAGCCAAATGCCCACCTAGCTGCTCTCTCGCTCCCCCGCGTGAGTGGGACAGGTTAAAAATAGGACAAGAAAGGTTGGGTGTCAAGATAAGACAGGAGGATGACTTACCAGTTACTGGCAAAACAGACTTGACTTAGGGAAAAATAAATTAAATGTATCGCCAATTAGAAATAGAATCAGGCGTTGAGAAACAGAGACAAAAGCTAAAACAGCTTCCTTCCACGCCACCCCTTCTTCCCAGGCTCAACATCGTTCCTTTGCTCCCAGCTTCTCTGCCCTCTTCCCTGCACAGCAGGGAGTGGGTTGGGGATGGAGGCGGGGGGTGCAGTTAGCACCTAACGATTTCTCTCAGACGCTTCTTCCCTCTCGCAGTTTTGCCCTGCGCTAGCGTGGGCTTTCCACAGCCTGCAGTGAATCTCTGCTTTGGCACCATGGAGCACCCCTTCCTTCACTGACCTTGGCGTTCGTTGCCTTGCTGTTTCTCACGCTTTTTCCCCTCAATTCCTCTCTCTGACAGCCCAGCACTTTGCCCTTCCTTGCACAGGCTGTCCTGGAGGCGCCGCCATCGTGGCTG
>NW_010551250.1:1663-22477 GCF_000687285.1 Phaethon lepturus | reverse complement strand
GGGTTGCCCCCGAGCCGCCGCGTTGGTGGCGGCGGGGCTGAGCCGGGCCCTGCGGTGGGTCGGTTGGAGCCGGCTGGAACCGGCCGTGTCCGGCACGGGGCAGCCCCGGCCTCTGCTCACAGGGGCCCCAGCAACCCCTTGCCAGCCCCTGGGTACCCCCACCCTGTAAACATGTTGAAAAGAAACACAAAATACTCTGCCTTGGTCTTCTAGTAGTAGCCAACTAAATAGAGAGTTATATGAACTTTGTGTCAATTAATGGCTGGTTCATGAAACCATCTCTAGCTGGACGCTTTTCTCAGGTTGATGGAAAGAATTTCACGGGTTCCTGTGTGCATATCCTCCATGTCTGCTGACTTGCCTCCCTCAGGTAATCGGCATAGTCAACTAGAGGGCCAGCAAAGTGAATGCTTTTCTTGTTTTGCCGCTACCTTAATAAAAGCTCAGTCTGCTTCTGCCTTCTACGTATTTCAAGCGAACAGGGTAACTCTTTGATCTGCTGCCAGAAGGCTCTCTCTTCCCTATCTTCCTAGGGCTGCAAAGCAGGCTTGCCTCCTCACTCAGGGGGGATTAGCCAGCCTGGGAGACAGCAAATAATTATGTCAAAACCACTCTTGTGCTGATTTAGCAATAGCTGTGGCTGCCTGGGAGGAGGAGAAAAAAACAAAAACAAAAAACCCACACAAAAAAAACCACCCAAACCCAACCTAGAATTGTGCACAACTGCATTGATCCTATGCATCTTTCTGGAGGCTTTGGTTTGAGTTTAAAGATCTTGAATGCCTGGGGAGATTAGCGTGTGTGGCTGGAGAAGGAGAGCGTGGATATTTGTAGTCCCAGCTGTCCATCAGTAGCATGGCCATCCCCTGGACAGCAGGAGTTGGAGCAAGCTGAAAGCAGGATGGAGTTGTGTTAAAAATGGCAGCTGTTTGGGTTTAATCAATAAACCCTTTACTTCGATTTACCATGTTGCCTGGTTTGTGCAAGTGGCTTCTGTCAGCTCCGCAGGGGCTACAGGAGGCTGGCGAAGGCAACCCAAGAAAGGCTAAGTTAGCCGGTGGTGGGCAGCTGCACGTGGCTTTCACATATCTCCTTCCAAGTAGGAGCTATGTCCAGACCTGCAGCACATGCTTGCTTCCGTCTGCTTAATGCTCTGCTAGGTCTTTGTGCCAGTCCTGTGTGTGTCTTTTTTGTGTTTTGTTTTGTTTCTTATCTCTCAAGCAATCGCAGTAAAGGGACTACAAGCTCAGTCTTCTTCAGTAAAGCCTAACTGTTTTTTTCAGCAGGTACGAAAAGGATCCCTGACACTCAGTTGTTATCTTTTTTGGGTAACCCTTTGTGCTGATGACTCAAATACACTGTAAAGTAAACATATTTAGAATGAAAGGTGCAGCCTTACTTCTTAGTTCTTGCCAAACAATGTTCAATACCTTTTATTCTTATAAAAAAATCTCCAAGAATTTATTGTTTCCCTCTACTGTCCCAAAATTATAAATGCCATACAATGATTGGAAGCATTTTGGTGATTTAACTATTCTAAGAGTATGGAGAAGGGAACAGATAGTGATAGAAGTCAGTACTGTATAGTAGCTGATGGAAAAGAATGGCTTCTAATTGAGAACACTTATTTCTAGGAAAAAAATAGGACTTTTCATAGGAAGCTATTTGTAGAGTCAACATTCCTTTCAAAAGCAAAGTGAAAAATACACAGGCAGATGTTTCCATGTTCTATTTAAAAAATCTTATAGAGAACTGCTTATTTTACTTAGTATCATAAAGAACATCTTAATTTTTTATAATACATATTTGTTCAGAAAATATTCATCTTCAGAATTAGATAAATGAAGCTCTTGCCTTCTTTGCACCTCTCCAGCTTCCAAAATATTCTGAATTTTGTGCACAACAATTTCAAAAGTATATATTTAATGTGTTTTAAAAATCCCATTTTCTCTAACTTATTTTCTACAGAACTTGGCATTCTAAAATTATTAGCTGTTCTACGAATTTCTACTATTTCCTAACCCCTTCTACAAACACAGGAAAGGTTAGGAAAGAGGTTACATAAAGATATAAAAGGTTAAGAAGGTATGCTTTACTTCCTCCACTAATAGATTTTTAAGAGATTTTTGCCAGTCACATACATTTTCTTAAAATTCATTCTCGTTAATTTTGAGCTGCAGCCACTGGAACCTTGAACTCTGTGTAAAGGCATTTACAGTTTTGTAGGTCTTCCTGTTCTTTTCGGTATCCTATGTGAGTTGTTTCACTGCTTACTTGGAGAAAAAAAACTGGATTTTCTTTTAAGTGTGTTTTTTTGTGTGTGTGTGTGTTGTTTTTTTTTCATTTTTTCTTTTTAATGAGAAATTCACATTACTGACATATTTCTTTGACTGACTGCACAGATTAAGGCTGCTATGAAACTGACCCTTCCTATTGACACAAAGGTCTGGTCTATCTATCACCTACAGTAATTCCTAATTATTTGGAGCATGTCATGTGTCAAGTGCTGATAAACTTCAATATTAAATTATTTTCCACATGAGTTGTTATCAATATTTCATGTTGGTTGGCAGGACATATTTGTTATTCTGTTTTCCTTCCACTGTACTTCGTTTTGCCTCAGCAAATTACAGTGGAAAAAATATTTAATATGTGTAGAGGACTTCAGCTGATATAGCAGACTTCTGAATGCTGGTTCTTTGCTAGTGTGTTTGTTTTGGTGGGTTTGGGCTGCTGTGCTTTTTTTTTTCTTTTTTCCTCCTTTTTTGTGTTTTTGACTAGCAACCTCTTCAAGTATGGGCTCTGGTTTGTCCTAAGCATCTTCTCTCTGTTCAGGACACCTGTGCCCAGAAGAATCACTCTGAAAGCAAGACAGTGTGCACAATATTTGATAGTAGCACTGTGGCTGTAGAGTTCCTACAAGATTAATGTCTGTTTGAAAGGGAAAGTCTCTGAGGAATGGCTGAATACCACTGCACACAAAAATTACAGATTGGGTTAAGGATATATACTGTGTTTATTTCCCTCACAGGCCAGTACTGGGAATGTTGTTAGATGTGCAAGCAGTTGCATTGTTCAGTGTTCTTAATCCATAGGAATAGTGAGGCCTCATCTGGAGTATTGTGTCCAGTTCTGGACTCCCCAGTTCAAGAGGGAGAACTTTTGGAGAGAGTCCAACGGAGGGCTATGAAGATGACTAAGGGACTGGACATCTCTCATATGGTTTTGGAGAGAGTCCAACGGAGGGCTATGAAGCTGACTAAGGGACTGGACATCTCTCATATGAGGAAAGGCTGAGAAACCTGGGGCTGTTTAGTCTGGAGAAGAGAAGGCTGAGAGGGGACCTTAGCAATGTCTATAAATATCTGAAGGGTGGCTGTCAGGAGGATGGAGCCAGTCCCTTTTCAGTAGTGCCCAGTGATAGAACGAGGGGCACAAAATGCAGCACAGGAGGTTCCACCTCAACCTGAAGAAAAACGTCTTTACTGTGAGGGTGACAGAGCACTGGAACAGGCTGTCCAGAGAGGGTGTGAAGTCTCCTTCTCTAGAGACCTTCAAAACCCAACTGGACACATTCCTGTGCAAACTGCCCTGGGTGATCCTGCCTTGGCAGGGGGGTTGGACCAGATGATCTTCAGAGGTCCCTTCCAACGCCTACCATTCTGTGATTCTGTGTTAATTTTGGTCAAAATTTAAGGCCCCAAGAAGCTAACAGAACAATGGATGGATCTAACATACTCCACACTGAAGTTTCTTTCACCAGGACGTGGTTTCTGTGAAAATAACATTATTGGTCTTTCAGACCAGGGTCATCTTCCCCTCTCCTTGTACATTCCAGACTACTTTCAGTTGGATCCAAGTGGCCCTATTTATGGTGGTATAGTAGAAATGAGAGAAACTATCCTGCTTCCCTGGGAGCAACTGGATTACAACCACATCATAAGTACCATGAATTACAGTAGCCATATAGGATACGTCAGGACAAAGTAGAATATTGAATGGTTAGTTATATACATGCATCTTTCTGTTTCTTTTTGCTCCAGAAAACACTCCTAAGATGTGAAAAACACAAGAAAAAATCATGGTTAATCATATTTTCTTGGAAAGAGGAGACAGTCTTATCAACTCTCAAGTGAAGATTAATTTTGCAAAATAGGAAATGGAAGAAAAAAAGAAAAGAGGAGGAGAGTGTTCCCATCTTTCTTGCACTATTAGATGCTAGTGTGGCTTCTCAGGGTCTTGGGGGAGGCATGTCTTGGGGAAACAACTGTTCTCCAAGCAGAGAAGAGAGAAAGGAGGATAGTGTGTCATACAGGCATGTGCTCTACCACCATGGCTGTCTATCTCATCTTAACAAAAAAAACATCCCTTAAACAAAAGGGTCTTGTATTATGTTATCTGTTAAAGCAAAGCAGTATACTGTACACTTGAAGTGTCTTAAGCTGAAGAAATTATTTGAAAATAAGTTGGAAAAATAATTTATCTTCTCAGTACTAACCTTAGCCTTAATTACTTTAAAACAAACAAACAAAAAATCATAGTCCCAAGATTTATTGGTATTAAAAAAAAAGTCATGTTCCTAGTAACTGATTTTCCTTGTCACACATGGAGAACTATTCAGTTTGAAGGAGAAAATGTTCAATGTTCAACTAGCTTAAATAATAGCTTCTGAAAGCAAGCACTATGCACACATATCTGTCCATTTATAATTAAAATTTATAATTATATAAATGTAAATTATATAAATGTATATAAATATAAAATTATATAATTCTAATTTATAATTAAAAACACTCAAGTAGTCTAAAGACTAATTATTTGTATATATTTTTTAAAATTGCTTTATCAGTATTTTGATCTTAGAATTTGCCTTCAATACTTAATAAAAAGCAAAAATACACTATTAACTTGCTTTTCAGGAGTGTTATAGAAAATATGTCCTGTAGAGTACAAATGGGGGAAAAGAAAGAGGGGGGAGTACTTTGTTCTGTCACTGTGTAATATAACCTAAATAAGGGTGTCACAAATACCTGTTGTGGGAGAAGGAATATTTAAGATTATTTCTTTAATTTGGCCTGAATGTTGGGTGGGGGGTGGTTTTTGTTTGGTGGGAATTTTTTGGGTGTGTATCTTACTTTTCCTTGTCCGATTCCATAGTTGGTTCAGCAACTTGATTGTTGCAAAGGTACCTTCAACTCTGTTAGCGTACAGTCCAGAACCAGTAACCAGTTTTTGAGTATGAATGCCTTACGATGGCTTTACCTGCTACACACAAGGCCTCCTTTCTCTTGTTCTTCTCATTTTGCTAATACCTCCCTCTGTTTAGCTAGTCCAGTAGCTCAAGTAAAGCTAGAGAAAAGCTAAATGCTGATGATCTGCTTGACTTTGCCCTAGTGCATCCAGCAACAGGATTTGTCTGTGTGAATGTACTTGTAATGGTATGGCTCCATTGGTCATTAAATAGATGGAGTATGATATTGCCGTTTCTTATATAGGTTTGACAAGCATGTAATCAACTTATAGACTTAAAACTTTAATGCCTTATTGTCCTCTGCTCAAAAATAACTGTTTCCTTCATCCACCAATTCTGGAAACAAGAATAAGTAGTGACAGAAGTCTGTAATGCAATGGTTTCTATTGTGCATCACGCAACAGTTGATGAAGTGGTCAAATGTTTTGCATAAAACTTGATTTTTGAGCATTGTCTCTGGAGAAAACAAAGTGCTAGGACACAGAAAAACAAATCCAGTCTTTAATCCTCAGATTTGTAGCTGGCTGTTGCATTGTTGATGAGCAAAAGCTTGGACTCCTGCTTCTTTGACGAACAACTCTAGCATAAGCAATAATTGCTGCACTTTTGGACTAGTTGCTGAAGGGACAATTATTATACTACTTACAAAAAAAAAGTAGATAACTATGAGCTTAACAGGTAGTATATATATAAAGCGTCTTGTCTTTGCTGCTGATTAGAATGCTTCATCAATGACAGGATGCCACATGTGACAGCCAAGGACAAAATGCATTCCCTCAAAATCAGTGGTAACACAAAAGCTCAAAATGAAGCTTCCAGAGAGGCTTCCAGAGAGTTTTGGCTTCTGGAGCTCCTGAGGAATTTCTCCACAGATAAAAGTAAGGGAGCCATCTCTGCTTGGAAATGGCACCATGGCAGCTGTGAAGTACTTTGACCTTTATGTAGTTTATATGTAGATAGCAATCTTTATTTTGTTTTAATTGATGCAGCCAGGAAAAAGAAAGAGAACAACTGATACCCATGGCATAAGAACTATTCCTTCAAGAGTTTTCAAAATGCTGAAGACAAAGCCTTTTGATACAAGTTGTAGAGATTGGGAAGCTGACTTCTTGGAACTTAGAATGTAATTTCAGAGCAGCTAGAAAAAGTAGAATGTGGCTAGTGAAAGGGAGCTGGTTTGTTTGTTTGTTTATATGGGTTTCCTTGCCTTTCCTTTCCTTTGGAAATTCTGAAGGAAAGCATGAAAATATTAAAGAAAGGCTACAAATTACTGTTATCTGTTTCAAAATAATGCTATGCTGTACCTCATCTGAATCCCCAAGGTTTTCATCCTGAGATAACCAAGTAGTTGTCTTGCATCTTGCCACTCTTACGTTTTTGAGAAAAATTGGGACACTAAGACATAAAGTAACGATAGATTCTTCTTCCTTTCAGTTTAACTTTCTTTCCAGCATGTACATGCTGTTCCTCTTCCTCCTCAGTCAGTGCAGTTGTTTAAAAAAAAAGAAATTAAAAATCCAAATTTCAGTTCTTATTAATAGCTTCTATTAATAGCAGTTTTTGTATGTTTGTTTATTTTTTGCTTCAGTCCAAATCGCAGTTCCAGTAAGTCCTATTCCTATTAATTTACCTCTAAACCCTGAGGACTGTAATAAAGTCTTTAATCTCCTTTAGCACGTTGAGGAGGGACACCATTGGATTGGCAATCATTAATGAAACATCTGTATAAAGTGCTATATCTTGCCCCTATGCCTTTGCTTCAGTCCTTTAATATTTTTACATTTTCTTATTTCTTTAGCAAAAGCCATCCTTTCCTCCTTCCCTTTTCAGAGCTATTTGCACTAATACCACTGCTGATTAGTCAACGAGGTTTTCAAATTATACTATTCAAGAACATATCAAAATTTAAACTCGGGTCACCTTGTGCCTGAAACAGTCTCATCTGAAGAGCTGCAGAACATGGAGGTATTCAAAGAGTCAGTCAGTTCTTGCAGGAATATTTTCTTTGGGGGCTCTTTGAAGCATTATACTTTATCAGCGCTTTGTACTAAGATACCACTGTTGGTGCCTGCTTTTTGGCTTCAGTGGCCATTTTCATATTGGCATTCAGATGTAAAATCTTAGAACTTTTTGTGGAGTACTTTCCTTGAGCAAACAATCTGCCGTTTTCTTAAATGTGTTAATGTAAGTTTTACCTGTTTATCTTACGCCTCTTCAAACATGAAGCTGACAAATGAAATGAAATTTTGACAACAAAAATCGTGAGGGGAGGCATTTTTGCGCTTTTTTTTTAATAAACCTGAAGTTGAGCTTGGCATGTATAATTCATAAGGAAATGGCTAGTAAGAGTGTATTAGTGCTCTGTCCTTTGAAATGGCTCTAGCTGTTGATTCTCCATAGTTGCAAACACATTGACCATGCCTCTTTCTCCCCTGATCTCCTATTACTGTGCCTCTACAAGCTAGCCGTAACAAAAGACTTAATATCATGATGTACCCTTTTGTTAAGTAACCTTGCCTGCACTCTGCTACCTCATGTAACTCAAGCAGCAGAATCTCCGGGGTCGATTATACACTTAAAGGCTCTCTATGCTCGTAAGGTAAAACTTAGAAACTCTGACAACTTATGAGGTTTTTTTTCTGGAGCTTCAGAAGTCACAAATCCTGAATGATAAAAGGTCATCAAATAGAAGACATAACTGTTATTACCCATGCATACCTGAGAAGTATCTCAGCTACGCTACTCTATGATGCAGCCATATTCTGGTCTTCGAGACAACTAGTTATTCCCTTGCTTATGCCAATTTTTGTGATTACACTAAATATTTGGAGGGATTATTCTTCCCATCTACAAGAAAAACTATTAAATCCTCGGAGTCATTTCCAGCCGTTTTGGCTTTGGTCTCATGAATACTAGCCTTGATCAGTGGACAGTGTAATGTTGTGTGGAGTCTCTCATGAGAGTCCAGTATGTTATAAAAGCAGATTTCAAATGTTTGCCCTGTCAAAGCAATCAGAACTAGATAAACTGTAATGGCTTCTAAATTTAGGACAATATGAACTCCTTGACAATTGGATCACTTGGACGTATTTCCTATACCTTATCTTTTTCTACATAAACTACATTTTTACTCACCTCCTCCATGCCCCATGACATCATAATATTTCTTCTTTAGCTAAAAACAGCCCTATCACTGTAGCAAACTAATTCTTCAAATAATGGTAAGATAGGGACAGATAACCTCCTCCTTTGAATAGCTGAATACTCAAGGCTCCATTTTCTAAGATACCATTACACTGTGTATGTTTCAGTGTAGCAAGGTGGTAAATAGATCAGCATGTTCTGAAATAGGTTTTTTTTTTGTTGTTGGGGTTTTTTTTTTTTTCCTTTTTTCACCACTAAGAGAACTGGTACTTTATTTACAAGTGGTGTTCATTTTTCATGTCATTGTTCCCACGGGAATTAACATAAATCAGATGAGCTCAAATGTTCTAATTTCAGTGTGGGACCAGCAGCTGTTTCCCAGAAGTTCAGACATGCAGGACTCAGTAAGTCACCAGTCAGACAGGCAAAGTCAGCTATATCCAGTTTCATGCCATGATATGTTCACGCTACATATGCCCATTAGAGATTATGATAACAAAAGGATTCTGTAGGGCTTCTGAGAAATTATGAGTTTAAGTAAACAGTTATGTAATTGTCCCCCTCGCACTCTGTAAATCACAGTGACATAAAAATGCAATCTGTGAGTGACCAGTCTTTGGAGGTATGCAGTAGTGAACTGGCATAAACATGAGTCACCAAGTAGCAGTAGCAAGAGCTAAAACCCCTTGGTTTTTTTCAGTGTGAAGCATGTCTATAGAAGCACATAAATGAATGCAACGTGTCATTTTTCAATCTATATTATCATAGAATACCAGGTTGTAAGGGACCTCAGGGATCATCTGGTCCAACCTTTCTTGACAAAAGCATGATCTAGATGGCCCAGCACCCTGTCCAGCTGAATCTTAAAACTGTGCAGTGTTGGGGAATCCACCACTTCCACGGGAGATTATTCCAATCTAAACCCCTAAATTATTAGAACAGCTGGGAAGAGGTAAACAACTTCTGCTTTATTCTTCTGGCCTATAACTGAACTGCTCTCATAGCATAGTCCATAGAAAGGAGAAAAGCTTGCTACAGTAGTGTCTTGGGAAGGATGTATAGATTCTTCTTTGTCCTTTCTGGGCGCAGATTTTCCTGGGCTGCCTTTTTTCCACATTAGCTCTGACTTACTGGCTAGCATGTGGAAAGAAAGCAAAGGCAAAGGAAGGAACCTTTATTACCTACTTTACTGACCAAAGGTATCAAGGTGTATGTTGTGTGCGAGTGTGCTGTATTGTGCAAAATCAAGGAGACAGTAAGTTAAGAAGGATCAATTGTGTGTTGAGTTGAACCTCTCAGTTTAAGACTCAGTGCCCAGACCCAGGGATGAAGTCTTCATTCTTATGAATTCCATAAGAATTTTGTCTCTGATACCAGTAAATCTAGGATTTCTCTCCACCTTTGTGTTAAACATGAGAATGAAGAAGGAATAGATGAGAGAAAGTGGCAAGCATCTCTGTCTTCTAGTTTCACCATCACTTTGATACAGACAGGATCAGATCCTAGGTTCACATGTGGTAAAGTGTATTCATGATAGTATTTGTCAAAAATCTACAGCAACTACCTACTGTAATGTAATCATCATTTGGTATCAAATTTTGACATTTTAAAATATCCTTAAAAATGTTTAGGAAAATTCAGTCTTAGCTTAATATAATGCATACATTTGTTTTGCCCAAAGTATTTTTGTAAAAATCTCTCTTCAATCTCCCAAGATCATTTTGGTTTAAATAGACACTGTTTCACAAAGCACTAGTACAATGTGGCTGTTGATTTTTGTTTCTTTATTTTGTTTTGTTGAAGACTTCTATTTATAACAGGGAGATTTCTGCTCTCAGATACAGGGTGTTTTATGGCAGTTTGTCAGTGGAAGGGACTGCCAGCTTGAAAGTGGCCATTAAATGGCACCACCGTATGGAAGGGCACACATTATGGTTCTGATTTACTGATCTGTGCATTGTTTGGGTCTTTTTTTCTTATTTTAAAAAAGACATGTATCTTGAAAACTATCTATCAACTAACATACAATAAGTATGAATGATGAATTTAGCTGTCTAATGTCCTGGTCTTTGATGGTATTCATGTTGTTAGCTTTTTTTTTTTTCCTTTAAGTATATGCATTAGTTATAGGGAGAAAACTAATTTCCAGACTTATTACTTCAATGCTAATTGGAATTTACTGAGGATTTACTACATTAGGCCTGAAGCTTCCATTTGGCTATTTCATTAATATGACTGTTCTTTCTTTTACAGAAAGAAAGTATTATCTTACCTTATTTTATTGAATATTTTTCAACAGTCTAGCTGCAGTGAATCTATCTCCTTGAAGTGTATGTTTGTGTAATCATCTCCTTCCCCCCTCCTCTTATTTCTTTTATTTCCTATTCCAAAAGGAAAATGAAGCTGGATGAGATTGATTAATGTAGGAATAAGGAGGTAAGGCAGACTGCACTTCTGTTGACTTTTGACTTGGGCCTAATAGAGATATATTGGGATATTTTAAAATGGCAGGTTGGGTCTAAAGATTAATTACCTTATACTGTTGCTTAAATCTCTTCCTCCTCCTGGTCACTGAGCACTAGTGTAAAACATTTAGTAAACAGATTTGAATTATGCATTCAGAGAAAGTGGAAATTTAAGTAGTTGTTTTCATATGGGGGGAAAAATATACTTTAAAGCATATACTGGGATATCTAGGTTTAATTATTATGTTGCAAACAAAATTAGAATATGTTCTGCCCAGAATGGGGGAAAATATTTATAGTTCATAACCAGATTATGTTACGAATCAGTTCAAATAAACAGAACCATAGATAAATTTATGCAAGAATACGAAGATTATTTACTCATGTCTTTCTCTTTAATACATTTAAGTGGTTACTAATGATATATAACATGTTCTTAGCAGTACTACCTTTATGAAAGCATAAAGATGATTCCTATGGAGAAGAGAAGGCTGAGGGGGAGACCTTATCACTCTCTACAACTACCTGAAAGGGGGTTATGGCGAGGTGGTTGTTGGTCTCTTCTCCCAAGTAACTAGCAACAGAACGAGAGGAAATGGCCTCAAGTTGTGCAGGTGAGGTTTAGACTAGATATCAGGAAAAATTTCTTTACAGAGAGAGTGGTCAAACATTGGAACAGGCTGCCTAGGGAAGTGGTGGAGTCACCATCACTGGAAGTGTTCAAAAAACATGTAGTCGTGGTACTGCAGGGTATGGTTTAGTGGGCTTGGTGGTGTTGGGTTGATGGTTGGACTTGATGATCTTAAAGGTCTTTTCCAACCTTAATGATTCTGTGACTGTGATAATAGGGAAAAAGGGAGTTTTTCCTCATAGGGTAGTGCTGTGAGCCTCTCCAGCTTTGTCAGGTGAAACAGACTTGCACTACAGGGGAAAAAAAGAAATCTAATAATTGAAACACAATCAAGTACGGGATGTGATCAGGTAGATTTTGAAACCCGCTTAGACTGTTTGGGACTAGTAATTGTGAGATTCACTATCTGTCCCAAATTCTGTATCTGTGTCAACATGAAGGCCAATGGAGGAGCATAGAAAATATGCTATTGTTTTCTATGCATTTGTTTTCCTTGTGGGGGGAGTCGTCAGTCTGTTCTGGGCATCCTTTTATTAATTAAAATAAGAAATTAATAACTGACCACCTCTAATTAGGAAAAGGAACTATGAACTATTTCTTTTATCTGAATTGCATCTGCACATCTTGCTCTCAGTGGCCCATAGGAATGGGCTTCCTGTAATCATGTAACAGGCTGTTCGCGCTGCATTTAGCCTGATCGATGATATAAGAAAGTACCAAGCATCAGTGCCCCTTTTCAGTGACATAGGCATGAGTGGTGAAGCAATAACGGGTTGAATAGCTGTAACAGTATCTCGCATCCCTGTACGTTCAACAGCTACGTTCCTGCTTGAAGGAGAAAAGTGTAACTTAAAAAGACAAGAACTGCTGATATGCACTAAAAGATATGATGTTAATAATACTTGCAACACCAAGTCAGGCAGAAGGTTGAAGGGGGACTTGGGGGGCAGCTGTGAACTTCTAAGGGAGCCGGTTCAATAAAGAAAACCACAGTATTGAGGGCAGGGGAGATTTATTGCCAGGCCAGTGGATTCTGCATCTGCTCTCTTTAGTTTCATATGGATCCAAAAATCGGAGTCTTGGATTGCTTATCAGCACGTGACTTACGCTATTGAGGAACAATTCCCATCTGAGCTTGTTTCATTCTGTCTTATGTAGGTAGATAATTTATCTTTTCATAAAGCACTGCGGGACTGTGTTTTCATCAGTCCGAGTAGTGTGGTTTGCACCAGAAATGTTGATTTTTGTCCTAAGTTGCTGATAGCGTATTGGGGAATAACTCCTGCTGTAGCTGTAGCTAGAGCTGGGTTGAAGGAAGGAAGCTAATGCCCGTAAGAAGCTTCCTGCATGTGTCGTCCATCTGCCCTAGCAGCTACTGAGGGGAAAAAGACAACCTGCTTCTCTCTTCTCTTACTAGCAATAGCCTCTAAATAGTATGTAACTGAGCCCCGTTTATGTAATTTTGGGTGTCCTGGCATGTTTAGGAGATTCCTCCTTGCTGATTATGAATGTAGGTACCTTTTAATTAAAAACTTCCCCAGAATAATAAATACATAGAACTTCTAAATATAATGCTAGGTAAAACGTAATATATTTTTTGAATTACAGTTGTAGAAATTACAGTATGTTTTAAAAAGTAATTTAAAACAGAAAGAGAATGGCTTTCAGAGTACACTACAGATAATTAGAACCTGTTAGTTTATACACACATTTATTAGCAAGATTAGATCTAGTGTTTTAAGAAAACCCTCTATTTCTCTTGTAACCACTTAAAATAAAAAAGAAACTTTTTTTATTGTGATTTTTTTTTTAAATAGAATACATTTCATTGGCACTTTTCAACTACAACTTCATGTGATAGAAGCAAAAGTTACTATAGTGAGCACATCTGATACTCAAAAACATACTTTGAATTAACTTGCCTTGTGTATTGCTGGGGTTTTTTGCTTCCTTTTCTTTTCAAAGGCACAGTGCTTCTTGAAGATTTCTAAAATTTCTGGGGAATGTGCTCTAAGGATTTTTTATTTTTTATTTTTTTTTTTTTTTTAAAGCATTCCCAGAAGATTGTTTTAAAGATATTTCCCTCCAGGGTTAGCAGGTGTGAGGATGAAATATCCATGCCTTTCTGCAATATCAGGTTTAGAATTTCTGAAGGGAATGAAACTGCAAGCAAGATGGTTAATAGTTTGCTAAACCCTTTAAAGCCTGGAAGTTAATAGTGAAAACGGAGGAGTGTCAGATGAAGACCAATTGGACTTCAGTTTCTCTTTTCTAATTGTAAACCTTGGAAAAGCTTGGATCACAGCGTGTTGGGCAGACTCGGATTTTGGGAAAGGCTGTTCAGTGAAGTAGTCCAGCGTTTGCTCTTTAGCCCTTGTTCCTTATTGAGACACGTTTCTATGAAGCCAGTTGAGGTCTATCCCATCTGCCCTGCTATGATTGCGATGGCTTTTGATCACTTGGTTGCAAGGACAAGCAGCTTGTGGCCCCAAGAGGCTGTCTTATGGGGTGTTGCAAGTGTTATTGCATTACATTTTTTAGTGCAAATGAGCAGTTCTTTTAGGATTAGATGGACTGTCACTCCAACAGGCAGCTGAAAATAGTAGTGTGTTGATTTGTGTTCCTTGTGTAAATGAAGGAGAAACATGACAATACATTTGACCTAATGTTACCTTGTAAATTAAACCCCTGTCATCTTTTAACTCTTCTCACTTATCAGAAAAATAACTAAAACATTCAAAGAGTACACAACAATCTGAATTCAGATATGTAGGAATGGCATGATCTATTTGTGTACTATACTGAATTCTTACAAAGATGGGATTACCTGACTTTAACACAGCCGTGTTATGGAAAGCTCACTAAATTAAAGGAAAACTCTGCATATGGTATTTCATCTTTTTGACAAAATATTTTAAGCAATTATCTGTTTTTTTTCTGATAATGACCAACATCCTGCTTATAATTTTAGAAAGACTGTTTTTCTGAAATACTTCAAAATACACTGTTCTAAATTCTGCTTGGTTGTCAAACCACAGAGCTATCCAATGATTGTATTAATCATTCCAGTAAACAAACTCCCTCTTTTTCCACTTTTGGTATCTCGGAGATGATAGTGTGGCCAGCTGCCACTACATGTGGGGATAGTTTCTGTGATTTGGACACCTGTCAGCAAGAAACTGAAAACCATACAGAACACAAAGCAGCTGCCATGTGTAATGATTTAATATTAATACACAATAAAGAGCTGGGACATATTTCTCTTTTTGTATTGCACTACAAAATAAATGATGTAGTTAAATCACTTGTGATACCCTCCACCATTTGATATGTGCTGTCAAGTGTTTAATAAATAAAATGAAGACTACTTTATGAATTCCTTGTTATATTAGATTTTAAACCTCTTTTAATGCCTGGCATGCTACAAAAGGTAGTTTTTCTCTAGTCCTGCATACTCAAAACCAACTGCCTATTTTCCAGGACATGCTGTAATGCATGCCCATGTGTGTCAGATGGGAACTGAGCCAGTGCCTTATCCATCAGCATCAAGAGCATGACAGGGAGCTGTTCTGTGTGCGCGCGTATCCGTAGGCCGGTATGTTATTGCACAGTATTTCAGGCCTACTTGTTTTTATACAATTCTGTTGCAAATTTTCTCCAAGTAATTAAACCCAGTATTTCTAGTTTGATAGTAAATCTTTACTAACCCTCCTTGCTTTTATTAATTTCATACACAACTGGTCATGCATTTACCAAGTCTTAGGGCTGTATCTTAGAAGAGACTGTTCTCACCTGTTTTCTTTGATGGCTTGTAAATTTTTACATACAGGATTTTCATATGTCGTTGGACGATGGAAGTTCAAAATATTGAATGATGCTCAGAAATGCAATGTAACATTATAATTGTTAAAATACAATTTTCAATTACAAATAAGAAACAGTAATATTATTATCTTACAACATATTATTCTGGGGGTAGTGGAACATTTCATGTGCAACATTTCTTACATTTTCTATACAGAGGGCAGTGCTTTGCAAAATTATAGGAAAGAAATCTTATGAGTTGTTCTCAGTGACACTGTGCTTGCTTCCCCGTCTGCTTGTCTAGCAAATTTTTGGCCTTGAGACGCTCATTATCCTTGAGGGTTAAGTCAAGGGTGAAGCATGGCAAGCTAATTCACATTTTGTTTTAGAGCTAGCTTCAACGGTTTGACTTTGGGAACGTTCCAAAATACATCCATTTGTACAGGTTGCCACAGATGATTTAGTGGTTAGGGAGGGTCATGTTTTAGTTTGCTTTATGTTTAATTTCTGGGTTTATAATTTATAGTGAAGAAATCAAAGAGGTCTGGTTAAAGCCCTTTTAATTTCTTCTGTGCAAATATTGACTAAAATAATTTTAACAATAAATCTAGTATTTAGACTTGACAGAATAAGCTGTGTATTTCTAATCTCTTCAATAAGGGAAGGCCTAACGCTGGAGTGAAGGAGTGGGAGAGGGGAAAGCAACAATGTTATATAAACTTGGAAGTACACCAGTTCTGACCTCATAGGTATGTGAAGTTCACTGAACTTGATGGTATCTTTCACTGATATCTGTGCCATTTTGTGAAAATTAGGTAGATAATGCATGTTGCAAAAGTCAACAGATTTTTTTTTTTTCCCCAGTTTCTTTGCACTGTGTGAGATGGTCCCATAAAATACATCCAAATACAAGTTTCACTGCTTTACTTAGTTACATCTAAAAAGCAATTGTTTATGGATTGTTAGTCATCCTTCCTCTGTTCACTAGCTGGAAACAAAGTACAGGAGCTATTAAACAGTGAATTTATTTTTAGTAAACTGCTCCAATTCAAAAAAGCTATGCTGGAAAACTATCTTTTAAAATCCTTTGGGACGTTGATTTCTTTACTGCTGGGATTGTTTTAAAAAAAGGAACGTGGGCTATATGTGTTGCTAAAATAATGTGGACAATTTAAGTGATTGTATTGATAAACTGTGCAGGCTCATTCATGAAGAGAGTTTCTATTTATCTGGTTTTAGGATTTTTGCTTGTATTCCCAGTTGTGGCTCCTTAGGGAAGGGAAAGTGTTGACTCCTCAGTGATGCCATTTTTCACATTGAAGGGTTACACATTTTGCGGAGGGTAATAAATGTGCCCAAAGTGACAGAGCTGACAGCTAGAAATCTGGAAGTGTCTTTGAATAAGCTATTCATAGGGTACAGCTAGGTTTTTATTTGAATCTATAATATGTTAGTTTTAGACTGAGTCAGTTCTAATTCTTTTTTATACAGATTATACCTTCCTAAGCTTAATTACTATTCTTTTCCTAATATGTCCCTGAAGAACAGCTATTTTACTGCAATTACTGAAAATGAAAAGGAGAATAAAATTCAGTGATGGTAAACTAGGCTTCTCAACCATACATATTCATTTTGGGGATCTGTTTTTTTGCTGGTTTTCTTCTTCTTTTTTTCCAAATGAAAGGCAGATCCCATGTCATTCTGAATTTAACAATCAAGCTCTTAAGAGCTATAGAACCAAATTCTTTCCTGTTACTATCTTACTGAAATAATTAGAGATGGATATTGTTGAATTCAGCTCACTTATTTTTTGTCGCATTAGGCTTAGAATACTTTTCAAACACCAAACATTGAACAGTGTTTTTGATGCAGAAGCAATTATTGCTTGTATCTCCTGAGGTTTTTTGGGAAACAATCTGGAGTAGAATTATTAGATGAAATTCTTAATGGTGCATTCATTAAAGCAATTATTTTAAATATCTTCAATTAGTGGTAAGTAGCTGCATGGAATGTACATCTGGAATGCAATTAGTAAATGAAATTGGGGCTATACCACATGACTATGGTTTTAATCCAAATATTTATATGGTACTATCCAAGCTCCCAAGGCAAAAGGAAAGTGGCAAGATTTGAGCTCCTGACCTCAGGTAATAAGAAAGCTGATGAACTTTCAGCAAAAATGGTCTTAACCTTAAAGCTGAGTCACTCAAACTTGAGATATCAGTAGAACATAAGTGATCCTTTAGGCTGCAAAGAAAAATAGAAAACACTATTTATTTCTTTTTTCATATGTGTACATATATAACGCCAAAGAGCTGCAGCGGGGAATCGATGCTCTAATCAGTCTCTAACCTTGTTCCTTTTCAATCTGTGATTGACAGTAAGTAGGGTTTCTGAATGATCTACACCTCTAGTGCAAGGAGGGGAATAAAGAGAGGTACAAAAAAATTATATAATCAGACACAGTTATGCAAAATGTCCCCTTCCAGTTCTGGAATTTCTTTCTCCTGACACCAAACTTGAAAATAGCTGGTTTGGAATTTTTATTTCTTGGAATCAAATAACAGTTTTGTATAGTGCCTATCCATATTATCCCTGTAAGCTGAAAGGATCCATAGCTATTTCAATCTTTCCAATTAGTAGGTCTTTTGCCTTCCTTATATTTCCATTCACTCGGTGTAGTTTCCTCGAAGGTACTTGAAGGTGGTGGTTACGAGAACTGATAGAATATCCTCTTGTGAAGGTTACACTTCTAACGGGAAAATTCTCGGATAGGAGAAATCGTTTGGTACAATTTACTGTACGAAACAGTTTTCAAAGAATGATATTTCTTTTATTTAAAAATCTTATCTTGTGGAGTATGAGATGCCCAAGTTTAATTTCCTGCAAAGTTATTAACTGCATTTAGTCTAGGTGATTTTGTAATTTCTTAAATAATAGAAATAGTTGATCAAATACATCTAGTTGGGCAATTCAGCATTTTTAAAAACATAATTTTCTTGTAAGATTTTATTATTATCTTAGAAACACTGGATAATTTATGTACAATAAAACTAGGAGTCTCGTGCCGTGAGACTTAGATTGGTAGGGACCCTGGGATACAGCTATTTTAGTGGTCGGTGGAGTCTTGAATAGTTGAATCTTGATGGAAGCTAAAAGGCCAGAGTGCGGTAAGCCTGAGTGAGAAGACAGTACTCGCTTCCCTTGTTCAGAGACAAGGTTTGTCTTCTGGCATCAAAAGGAGGGGGGCCCAAGCCTGGCTTGTTAAGGGATGCGGAAATACCTGAGTGTGTTTGTTGGATGAAAGGAAGAGGGAAGACTGGCTCACCCAGACCAGTAAGACACAATTTTCCCTTCGGGGTTTTCAGTTTGGTGTAGGTTCAGAGAGGAGAGTCACAGATGTGTAGGGAACATATTCCATGTTCACCCCAAATCAGATCAGATCTCTTTCATTGAGACACTTTCATAGAATCATGGAATAGTTTGTGTTGGAAGGGACCTTTAAAGGTCATCTAAAGGTCATAAAGAGCTTTTTTTTATCAGGGGACCATGGAGGTCACTGAGGGAAACCTTGAGAGAAATTACCCTTCTAGTTAAATAAGTTGACTTTTTGTGGATCCAGTTCCTATCGACCTACAGTTTCTAATATACTTGGTATTTATATGCGGCTAGCTTCACCATTATATTTTAAAGTATCTCAATGGAATATTTAAGCAGTAAAAAAGAATGCAGTTTGAAACTATTTACCTTTGTATAAAGGCACTTATAGTTTGTTTAACTTATCTTGTTATTTCATATAACCTGAATGTTGTATGAAACCACTGTTTTCATATATTAGAAGCTAAGTATAATTTATTGAATTAGACCGTCTCCAGCTATGACAGATGAGTTCATGTGACATAAGTACCTGAAAAAGGAAAATAAAAAAGATGAAAACAATCGTATAGTTAATAGGTATAAAAATCAATATATAATAAAGGAAGAGGTATGTAGTACAAAAAGCACAATGTCAGCACAAAACAAGAAAGATGCTGAAAACCTATGGATAGCTTTAGTATGTGGAATCAGCAATTCTGTGACAGATAAGTAGCTCAGACTGTGGTCATACAACTCTTACAAGGCATTAAAAAGACAGGTGTTTGCAAATGACTATGTAAATCTACGGTATTTTGTTATTAAGTTCTAATATTAGACAAGTATTGCGTGGGTTAGTAGAAATGTATCCTTATTATGTCAGTGAATTTAAGCGTAATTTTCCTTGTAGGAAAACTAACATTAGGTTAGCAGTGAATAAGGTTACCGTTATCTATGATCGCGTATGAGGCTCCTGGCTTGCATGTGCTGATGAGACCTAGATGCATGACAGAAACGTTACCAGCTGCATTTTCCACAGAAGCTAGGTGGGTATGAGCCTCCAGAGGTATTGTGACATGATATCTGATGTGAATCCAAAGGGATACGGTGTCTTACCTGTTAGCTCAGGGTGACATGGCCACCAGGTACTACGCATGAAGACTGAGATAGGAAACAGCAGAATTGCTGCCCCTTTGGTCAAACTTCCTGGCTGAATTTTGACTTTGAGTAAGTTCCCTTGAAGTAAACACTTGGGTTTTTAGGCACTGGGATTATGAAGGCTGTGTGGGCAAATAATTTCAGTGCACAGACTGTGGATCTGGTGCTTGGTTTGATGTTTTTGGGGGAAGAAGGAGAGCTAGGTGTGAAGCTGAATGGGAGTTAGCTTAACTGGAAAGTTGCCCCTTCCCACAGGTAAATGCATGTTTTAAGTGACAGGCTAAGGAAGTAAGTGGAGTATTGATGAAATGCAAAGGCAGGATGAAGCACTCTGAAGGGCAATGAATACTTCTCAGTCCTCAGTATTTGGTGGTTCCTCAGACATTTTCAACTCTGTAGCTCAGGTTTGGTTTTCTCTGCAGTTTCTAGGGCTTTCAATCCCAATTGACCCATCAAATAACTCCCAGGTGATTCTTTGGTTGCAGTTTTCCCTGCCAAAATAGCCATCACACCAAAATCATACTGAGTTATAAAAGCACATATAGCAAAGAATAATAAATTATGTGGGGGAAATCCTAAAAAAAAAAAAAAAAACTCTAGCTCATGAAAGTGACAGATGACACTATTGTGCAGATAGTCTTTGTGAAACAGTGTCCCCAGATGAATAGATCTAGGGTTTCTAGAGATAAACAATGTAATATGGTATTCCCAGTAGATGAAGAATAATAGAAGAACCTTCCAAAAGTGAAACCATCTTGCATTTAAGGTACTAGTAAGCTTAGACTGACAATAATATTTTTGTCTGTTGATCAAATCATCATGTAAGTTGTGAGAAATTTCTTAAGAGGTTTGTTTTCATGCCTAAGGTGAAAAAAGTAATAAAAGACTTTCTACTTCTTTACAGTGCAGTCTCTCAGGTCTGCCATGGAAGTCTCAATTTAACTAATATTGAATATTGAATGTAGTTCGTTATTACTAATACAAATCTGTAAAGAAGTATCCACTAT
>NW_010551250.1:306-1632 GCF_000687285.1 Phaethon lepturus | reverse complement strand
AGGGAAAACGTGCAATACAGCCTTCTCTGTTTAACTACAGAAATAAAAGCTCCTTTTAAAAAGTCTACATTGGTCAACTTCTAAACTTGGATTAATAAAGCCTGTCTTTAAAAACAAAGAAGGAAAAAAAATATATTTACTTTATTGTAAACATTTCTCAAAACCAAGGCCCATTAAAAAGATCTCTCTGAATTTAATGAACAGAAATTACTTCTTGAATTTGTAAACAACAAAAAAATCTGCATTTTTGTACATTCTGTTTACGTTTATCATTATATTTTGCTTATTATTTGTTTGTTACCTTCTATTGCATGTCTAGACCTCAAACATACACTGTAAATTACATCTGTGAAATAGTAGGCACTTAACTATATCTCATCCGCAGTTTACATTAAAACCTCAAATGTGCTGATACAAATAGAGTGGGAGTAAGAACTGACAAATGATATTTGAGAACTTACCCCATTTGGAACTTTGTCTTAAATTAATGTCAGGAACACTGCATGCTTCATTCTTTCCATCCATCCGTCTCTTCGGGACATGCGACTTCTACTTGCATCTCAAGTTATGACGGGGAGGTAGTATCTTAAAGATTTCTACAAGCTGTCATTCCGATGCAGTTTTGAATTTGGGATTATAACCCTGTTCTGAGCTGGTTTGGGGAAATGGGTATAACCATTTTAACCTATTAAAAAAAAAAAAGGTTCTTTATACATTGATTGTCTTTTCCCCATACTATTTCTGAAGTGCAAGGGGAGGTATCACCAATTTGAAGAAGCTTTCAGCACTGTTTCCACACAGCTTTTGGTTTACGATTAGTCCCACTAACTGCACTTATCAGACCTGTCGGCAGCTGAGAGGAAACCGCGTGTATGTGATGTGGGGGGTGGGAGAAACCATGACAACAAAGTCCCATTCCACTCCCAACCCTTGGCCAGTTCATGAAGAATCAAAAAGGAAGGTGCAGCTCTGGGTCAGGGTTTCTAATGGTTATGGCAAGGCAAACCAGCAGCTATAGCTGTAGTAAGAGAGAGAGGTAAACTGTAGAGCATGAAAGTAATCTGTGGTGAACAGCAAGAGTTTGTGACCCTTAAACCACGCAGCTTCACATGTCGTCCATCGCCAAACACTCAGGTAGAATTCTATTTGACACACTCACCGTGTCTTTTTCATTACATTTTCAGCTCAGATTTTATGTTTGAATCCTCATAATGAACAGCAGCATGTTTAAACAGAAAATACAATTTAAAGATGATTTCTGTCTTCTGCCTAGGACTGCATGATTTGCACAGCCCTTTCCTTTAGGGGCACTTGCACATATTTGCT
>NW_010551250.1:0-275 GCF_000687285.1 Phaethon lepturus | reverse complement strand
ACACCTAATGGATGTTGTCCACCTGGACTTCAGTAAAACCTTTGACAGCATCTCCCATAGCATTCTCCTGGAAAAACTGGTGGCTCATGGCTCAGACAGGTTTACTCTTCATTGAGTAAAGAACTGGCTGGACGGCTGAGCCCAGATAGTTGTGGTGAATGGCGTTAAATCCAGCTGGTGGCCGGTCACAAGCGGTGTTCCCCAGGGCTCGGTTCTGGGGCCGGTCTTGCTCAGTATCTTTATTGACGATCTGGATGAGGAGATCGAGTGCTCCC
>NW_010551249.1:10928-39967 GCF_000687285.1 Phaethon lepturus | reverse complement strand
TGGATGACTTTTAAAGGTCCCTTCCAACCCATATGATTCTATGATTTGTGAATTTTCCCTGTTCATCTTCCACTGCACAGTAATATCAGAATCAGTCTCAACCCCAGAGGTTTGTCAAGCCAGATTATTTGGTCTTCCACATTCACAACGGGTCTGACTGTGTCCTGTACACACCAGTGTAATGTACAAGGCAGCATCACCCAGTCACAGGCTCAGTTCAGGTTTTCCAGTTCCAGTGCCACCAGAATTATTAGCTATCACAGCAGTAAGTATGAAGGCACTTCTTAAAAAGGTTTTAAAAGCCCATTTGTATGAACTGTTTGGACTCTTATGAACTGGGCATTTGAATTCTCGCCCCTAGCTGAGGGTTTTATTAAGTAGTTGCACATGGAAGTTCACAGTACAGATTTTACAGCAAAGGCTAAGGCGGCAACATTTCCCTGGCCAGCATGAAGGTAAGCCTCACTGAGGAACTGGAGGCTTTGCACACCCAGGTGCCACCAGTTACTGATGTCTTAAAAAGGCCTGGAGATCCACAGCTAGATCTGGTGCCACAGCATGGACACACCGGTCCTCAAAGTTATTTTCAGGGTCTTTTCCCACAATGTGTGCTCAGAAGCAGGCAAAGCAGTGTAGTCAGGCACTGCCCCATTCCCACCCTAAGTATATCCACAGATCTAAATGGTTAAGGTCAATAGTTGGTGGAAGGGAAGGATGCAGGAGCAACTCAGTGAGGCGAGAGCTGTGTAAGAAGAATGGACTCATGCCTCATTGTGGACTTTCCTCTTACAATCCTGTTTCCTCTGTGCAAAACCTATTTCCTCAAATACAAACTATAAAAAAATGAGCACAAGGAGGTGCAGGAAGTTCTTATGCAGGCAGATACTGCCTACATAAAATAAGTGTTTTTATAAACAAGTAAGAACATCCATTGGCTAAAATAAATATTAAGATCATTCACATTTGTGACTGGAATGCCTGCTATCAGAACCAGAGAACAGTGACCGTTCCCTCCCTAACTTGACATAGTGCATGCCTTCTGCTGTAGAGCTGCTTGCCCAGATCGTTCTGTTATAAAAAACGTTGCTAATTTTAAAACAACATGCTTGGTTTCTCATAGTACAACACATACGGCACTAGAAGGCAACTCCTGTAAACCTCTCTACTTTAGGAACAGTATTCATGAAGGGAGGAGCAAGAGCCTGGACTGCTCAGCTGCAGCTCACAGCTCTAGCTTGATCTAGCACTGGATCAAGGCTGTTTGTCAGAATAGCTGCTATGAGTTAGGTGGGACAACTGTTAGTCATCATTGCACAGCCCATAAGCTCTTATCTTAGAGATGGGACAGATAAAGGCTTCTAGATTGCAAACACATTAACAAAGGCCTTTTTCTGCTATGGAAGGACTTGCATGGCCGGACTCCAAATGCAGGCAGAGACATACACTGATGGGCCCCCAAGCCAGCAGAACTCTTGGTGAGATCAGAATCTCCCAGAAGCAAAAGAAAAGAAAAAAAACCTGCCTCTCCCTCCAGAGCTATTTGTTGCTTTTCTAACTCAGTGTCAATACTAAGCTTCAACTGCTTTTTTTTCCCTAGGTGCAAACAAGGAGAAGAGCAGCAAAAGAGTCACCTCTGGATAGATGCTCCTTCCCTCAGATCTCACGACAGATGTATTTTGCGGCTCCTAGTCATTGGGGTAGGTGGTATAAATATACAGGACTGCAGACCTGTAGATTTTGTTTGAGGTAAGAGTGCAAGGGGTGAGGAAGATCATACTCCTAGCAAGCTCCAAGCAGGACAGAAGCCCTAGGATATCATAGAAACAAGGCAGCTAAAAATGGTAATGAAAACAAAAGCAGAACTGAGATCTTTTACATTAGGATTACTCACCAGGTGTGCATTAGCCATCAATTATTGCAACAGAACAAGTAAGGCGTGCAAATATTTTGACCATCTCATGGCCTCTATGTTGTGCTTTTCTTTGTTTTGCAGAAAGCATTGGATGAAGATTTAAGGCTCAATCATATTTCAAAAAAAGAACGGCTAAATCAGTTGGCTTTGTTTATAGCCTGCATATTTCACATTGTATGTGTGTATATATGTATTGAGAGAGAAGACAAAATCTCTGGGACTAGCATAAGCCATAAATTCATCCCACCAGAATGTACATAAATGTAGTGGGTTCAACCTTACTCAGCATTTAGGGCATCTGAGCTCTTGTTCTACCACCAAGTCATCTGCTTAAAGCAAATAAAAGTGACATGGTAGGGTATAATATTGTCAAGTCAGTCATTTGTCCTAAGGCAGCTGCTGTTACATTTGTGTCTTCTGGCTTTGTTTTTCTGACTGCTTACCCCACTGCTTGGAATAGGAATTCTCCAAAAGAAGTGTAGTCTCCATTAATGGATTGGTTGGCTAACTCCTATCCCAACAGCAAAATATCAACAGAGGAGTATAAAAATACAGCAGTTAGAAAGAATACTTTCCAACCAACATACAGGCAGAAAAGGAAGATGATGCACTATAGTCCCTTCCTGACCATCACTACATTTAAAGTATTATAAAATTAGTAATGGAAACAGAACTGAAGATCCTGGGAGATCTTTAGACACAAGCTGAAACAGCAAGGTAGAAAAGTAAATGAGCACTCCATTTTTAAAGTTAACAGCAACTGGCAGTGCTCCTGTAATTAGCATGTTCTCAACAGCAAACATTCTGAATAAAGAATGTACTGTATCTTACATCCCTGTGCAGTACACACAACTTGCAGTTTAAGTGAGCTGGCAAACAAAGTTGGACAAAATTCAGAGTTTAAGAATTTGTGTGTAGAACTCCCCTTCTGTTAACAACTGGACCAGATCTGAATTGCATAAAATATTCAGGTGCCTTTTAAAGTTATAATAGAATAAATACTCTATTATCATTGGTAAATTCCTTTCTCAATCTGGTATACAATAACTTAATAAATTTAATATTTAGATAAACAATTTTTAGTAGATGCTTTGGCAGTCAAATTCTTACATATTCTCTATTTCTACAGAAGTATTTAGTTATGTTTTCAGAAAAAAATATCTGGATATTACTTATAAGAATTATATGCTGTACAAAACAGCAGTCCAAATCTTCACTGCAAACTGTAAAAGACACAGTTAATGAAAGACTAGAAAAAGGAATGCATATTTGCTAGAAGATATCCAACATTCACAGGAAGTAAGAAGATACATCTGCACCACGATTTTTTCTTTTCTTGCCAATGAAGCCAGAGAAAGATTGTCAGTTATGTGAAAAGCATTTCACTTATTCCAGTTTATGCAACAACTGTGTTTCCTACACATCAGTGTTACAAAGTTTTGGAAGAGATTTGTTCCCTTGGGCAATGCTTGTTCATGACAATTAAAAAAGGTAAAAGTCTTCAATTATTTATTTAGTCTGACCTAAAAAGTTACTAACTGGTACATTACGTTAAGTGGGCTACAGGGGTTTCCTCATCACAAAATGACTGTTGTATTTTATTTGTAACAAGAAAAAAAGAAAAAATAAAAGAGAAAAAACACAGAAGGACCTTCTGAGTGTTCACACTGAGAACTCTCTGGTTGGGCAACAGAGTGGAGCAACAAGAGTCCACAAATACAGACAGACACAAACCCAACAGGAGACCATCTTAATCCAGAAGATGGACCAGGTTCCGGTGAAGAATTTTTCAATCTGAGCACTTTCATAACTGTTAAGAGAAAAAAAAAAAAGCAATAAACTCACTATTCATATCTCAGACTACACTATCCTGGTTTTCCAAGTGGGTCACAGACTTCAACTAGGTTAACCCAGATACAAAGCAGGGAAGAGCCCTTTATAGAGCAAGATCTTGCTCAAGAATCACCTGGGAAAGACTTGCAACATCTCTTCCAACTTCTTACTTAAGGAGAAGAGACATACTAATGGCAGAAGTTCTTGTTCACATCTCCCCTCTCAACGCAGAGCAATTAATTTCCCAGCTTTAAAGAAATACACTTACTGGAACCAGTGAGTTACTGTCATCATCACGTAGAGTGAAGCCAAGAAGAAAACAAAGTGGAAGTAGGCATAACTGTACACAGTGCCTTTCTTCTCATCATAAATCACAGTCTGGCCTCTCCTTTTTTCTGTGTGCTCTTCAGCATCAGCTGTAAGAAACAGGAAACAAGAAAGCTGTTGCAAATTTAATGACAACTGAAAACAACAGATTGTTTCACAAAGAACACAGCAAAACATCTATGTGTGATTTAGAAAAGCGTAACACAGGGCAACACGAACATGCCCTTAGGTCATGTGTCTAAGCCTTCAGTAAAAGAAACTGGACTGCCACTGAAATCCTGCCTTGTATCAGCTTCCTGGCCTACTGGCTAGTTTTTGAGCATTTGGGCCATTTAAATTGCTCTACCTGTACGACGTTCTTCTGGCAAGAGCAAGCTGATAACCCTGATTGTACCAGGTCTGCAAATACCAGGTCTGAAAACAGGACACTTGCTTCCTAACTCACTCCTGAAATGCAGTCCCTGCAGAGGTGCTGAGCCAAAAATCCAGCAGTCACACCCACAAGCATGCAAAGAGCAGAAATTACTCTTTGTATGTTTGTATGCAGTAATGAAATGTCTAATTAAGGAATTATTAACTAGCCTGTTGTTTTAAAATGTTATTTTTACATCTCTTGCTTCCTTCTCTAGCCTAACTTTGAACATTTCAGCTGCTTCAGTTTGATATGCTACAGAAGGAGGATACAAGCAGCTCTCCATCTGCTGCTGTGTCGTTAGTCTCTTGGCTCTGTTCCGAAAACCGCAAGTGAGGTAAATTGTGCAGTGAAAATGTAATTACCGTCTCCGTCAGGCACGCAGCAAAAGCAGCAACGAGCGACCTGTGGAACAGACACCAGGAAGAGTAAGAGTCTGTGCTACAGCAAAGCAGAAGAACAGTTGGTGAAGGAAGGTCTGTTATGTCTACCTTACAGACACTAATTTAGAGAAGTCTGGTTTGTATTTCCAACCAGCATAAAACTCAAATTAGGATTTGCCAAGTAGTTCATTGTCCACAACATTCGTAACAGCAGTTTCTAAGCTTCAGAAAAACCTACTGAGAAAGATTTGGAGCAAATTAACCATTCTTTGAGAATTACTCTACTTATTTTACATAACTCAAGGTCAAACACTGGTGCAAATAATTATGACAAAATAGTGGAAAAGCTACAGTAAAGCGGTTGCACATTAGTAGTTCAGAGGGGACTTACCTCTTCAGACTTGCATCTAAGTGCTTTTTAAACTAAAAATTTCTCTACTGAAATGAAAGTATAAGGAACTTTCAAAACCCTGCTGCAAGGGTTGGGAATCACAGCTGCACAAGCATAAGTCAAAAGTGCACTTATCTTTGCAAGATGTTGATGAAATGGAGCCAGAATGAGCAAAAGCAGAAAGCTGGTTTTACTGCTTTATTTAAATGAAGATTTTTTTTTAACTGATGGAGGAAGGAAAGCTGAAATTGACACTTCTTGTGTTGAGTGGTAATGTAAATGGGAAAAGGGTGCTGACCATCCAATAAACATGTAAGTAAGTGCATTTTCTGCACCAGACCACAGTACAAGTCAGCATTTTCTGTAGTGCATCACCAACATTGTTTGTTCCAACAAATTCCTACTCTGGGATTTTTTTTTTTGGTTGTAGTCTGATGAAGACAATGAACCTTGTTAGGAAAATCCCCTTCCCTAACTATTATATCAATCAATCTATGAAAGTGTATTAACTTTGTTAACATATATAAGTTCACAGTATACACTGCAATGTAATGAGGTAGTGGAGTTTTAAGAGAGACTCTGGTATTGTTCATGCTTAAGTAAAAGAAACTAAATGACAGCCTGGCCCTGGAAATAAGGACTTTGCTTCTTGGAAGCTTAGAGCTGTCCATGAAGGATAAAATATACCACTGGACAACCAAGATAATGCCAGCATCCTAGCCCCTCTCACACATTTTTGAAACCTTGCCAGCATCATAGATAAGTGACTATTGCAAGACTGACTCCAGGGACGTCTGGATCAATAGACAAGCAGAAAGAATGCTGCAGAAATATAGTTGCTTTGCAAAGTTTTACTGTGACTAGCTCTGGGTGATCAGTCAAATCATGCTATACCTAAATGCTTGAAGGGTATAAGGACCCTGTGTAAAACCACACTTGGGGTGCCCTAATTTGTCTGGGACATCTTACGTGCATGAACAAATATTTACTCTTGTAATTCTATACTTTATGTTCTAGCCTCTCTCCTTAGCACAGGCCACTTGCAAGTTTTCCTGATACACCCAAAATCAGATAGTAAGCCTTTAAGGCAAAGTGTCCAACAGAAACATCAAATGGCAGTTTTTACCCTGCATATCCATGATTACATGTATTCACTGGGTTGATAAACTCATGAGAAGCCAAAGACTTCATTCTTTTTTAAGGGACTGGCTGAGGGGTTAAATAAAACCCTTACTTGTATCTCTTTCTACTGCTGTGCCAAGCCTCACCTACCGCGCCAGCCTGAGCTCCCCTTCGGCTGCACTCACATTCTGTAGCAAGCGCTGGGTTCCCTCAAATGTTTTAATCAGTTGCAATTAAGTCCTTGCACACACAGAGCGATGAAATTAGCAACGCTGGCACACATACCGCTAGCCCCTCATAACGCTCAGCCGTCTTCAGCACAGATGCCGACAGACCCTCTGTATACCTCAAGCAACTGCAAAGCTACATTCACGCTCCTGGCCAGGAGACAAAGGCCCTTTGCCACAGGGAAGGCAATCAGAGTGCAATTAATCGCTCTTCATCAGTCATTTCTTTATATTTATGTTCAGTGGCTCTTGTACCTCTCTTTAAAACCAAACGGTCCAGAAATAATCCTGTCGGCAAGTGCTGCGGCAGACGAGCCGGACCCTCCCGGTGAGGGGGCCGCATCCAGCATCCCCGCTCTGCCAGCTGCCCCAACCTACCCGCTAGACCTGCCGCAGGGCACACCACAGCCCCAAGCCCTGTGGACAAGATGCCCTAGGGCGTAACGCTGGCAAAGGAAGCTGGGTGGGTGTGAAGGGCGGCTGTTTTCCCTCTGGGCCCCCCAGTCCTGACCTGCCCCTCCTCAGCACAGGGTGGGAAGGCACAGGTCCTGCCCGGATCTGCCCGAGGAGGGCCGAGCCACGTCTCGGTGCTTGATGCTGAGCCTGCTGGCAGGCTGCCCGCCTGCGAGGGCTGGGGCCGGTGCGAGGAGCCACCGGGCACTGAGCTCCTCAGCGCTGGCACCAGTGCCCCGTCCAGTCGCACTGTCCTGCCGGAAGGAAGCTCCTCCGGCACTGACACGCTGACACAGTGAAATGCGTTTTGCTTCCCCACACCCAGCTACTGCCAACACCAAGCGCTTCAGCAGATATTTCTGCATTTTTGGATTCTCACAAGCACTCTGATTAAAGACTTGAAAAATAGAAGTTAAAACTGCAGATGCAAGTAACACCAACATAGAGAGAGCTAGGGATGGAGATTTATCCTCCAAACACACACATACATTTGAAAAGTGACACTACCAAGCCTAAGTAAGTGGTAACTGTTACTTAGCAAAAAACCACTCATTTCCCAGTGTTTCTGGGTGTTCCCACAATAAGGCCAAAGAAATAGGCAGGTGGTATGAAGAAACCTGTACTGTTGAAACAGAGACAAGAAATACAATCCGAGATGAAATTATAGGCAAAAGGAAAGGAAATACTTATGTGCAGAAATAAAAAAAAGAGCTAGGAACATGGGATCATAGTCAGTTGCTATGAGAACAAAGGCAACCAGGACCGAAAATGTTCAAGAATGCTTCTTTTTCTGACAGCTCCCCAGAAGACTTTTCCTTTAAATGAGAGGACATCAACTTGTGTGGAGCGTAAGATTTACAGGAAGTCTACTGGATGTTAAATAAACTGCAAGAGCAGCAAATAATTTCAGTATATAAAGGTAACTCCACAGTACCAGAAAGAGCTGCAGAAGGGCCAGTGTGGGACAAGTGCTCTGACCAGTCCATACCCAGGTGCAGGTAGCATGCAAGTTATGAAGAAACTTTTGTTTTCACCTAATTACAGATTACTTAGCCATGAAAACAACAGCAAGAAAAGCACATGAGTAAGTCTGCACAGAAATCCTGTGGGAGGAAGCAAGAACTCACTTCAGTTTCAGGTGTTGCATATATTCCCCTCAGTGCCTCTGAGCTTGCACGTGTTGTTGAGGTCAAACTAGGAGCAAGAGAAGATAGTGTCAAAATCCTCAGCCTAAGTATAAGACCCACAGGGTGATTTTTCAACACCACAGCAAACATAAATATTCTACTCCCATGACTAAGCTAAACATTTGCCTGGATACAGCACCATGTGTAGTGAAAAAAAGTGTTTCATGTAGTGAAAGCATGTGAAACGTTTGGTCAGCACAAGCATAAACCACCCTGACAGACAGCCACTGGGCAACTCGGGCTGAATCGCAAGCTTAAAAGTAGGTCACTCCAGAAAGGTGGTGGTGAATTCATCACCATCAGACAGCAGCAAACAGCTGAGGGCTCCAATCTGCAATTCAGAAGAGATGTCCCCTGCTGTCCACAATCAGTGCTTTTATATTAACTTCACAGTCACCACTTTGGCTCAGCATTTCTGTAAAGGCTTTGCCAGTGAAGTAACAGGTCATTGGCAGCAGTTAGTTTTCAAAAGTAAATTACCAACCACTACTGTCAGTGTACCACTTGCTGGAAATCACTTTCTTGCATGATTGTAGTTGTCAGGGGGGAATCCTTTCTAGTTTCTTCTGATTAGAAACATTGCTTGCTCAGTCTTCCTCTTTCAGGATGTGTAATGCAAACTTCCCATTACCCACAGGGAGACACACTAATGCTTTGCTGTACGCACTGAGCCTTAGTAACCAATACTTCAAAACATTCCCCTTGAAACCCTTCTTATCTCCCCAGCTACATGATATATGTCCCCTGCAGGCTACATGCAGGTTGTCTGCATTCCCAAAACACCTTCCTGAGGCAATGGAAATAATGTTCTAAGGTGAACTAGATCCATGACACATGAAATTAATATATTTGATATGAGAATGAAATGGAACACATATGAATATTTGACAGCAGAAGAGTAGCTGTGTCACCTCTTCAGAAAGTGTCTCGTTTTAATTTCAAAATCATGAAAGAGTTTCAGTATGTGAATTTTGAAGTGGACTGATTCAGAAGCAGAACTTGCTCAAAAACCTGCAGCAGACAGGCAGTGCTGTTTCCTGGCACCCTGCACAGCCAAAGCAATTGATACATCGCCTTTCAATCATCAGCAAACTCCCCCGCCCCAACCTGGAGTCTGACTTCATTTATTGATGTGAACTGCAATAATACAAGGTGAACATCACAACTATATGGCCACAAACAGATTTTTTTAGAACAGGAGATCACTGGCAAATCCTGATGGCAGTACTGTGCTCATCACTCATTCAAAGGAAGCCCTAATCCCCCCAAACGTTTTTTTATGTTTTAAAGACCCTCAAGGAACAGTTATAGCCTCTACCAGGAAGCTACAGAAATTTCAGATAGCTTTTTTAGATGGACATAACTGCCTAATTTTTCTTATAGAAAGAGTAAATAGAGAGTCAAAGCACCCTGAGACTGTTTGGGATCATGGACAGCTGGAAATTTTTTCCCTCCACCTCTAGATGTAAATTGCTCTATTCAGTTTTAATGAAAACACTTTTATTTCAAAAGTTGTATCATCTTGTTGAACATTTTTGGCTAAAACATCTAACCATTCTGAAACTGAGGAGAACATGAAATTTCCAGCTCAGTTCTACTCTACTTCTCCCCATTACTTTGTCTGCATGAGGTCTGCTATGAGCCTTCGCTAGTTGGACCACGACATTGCATTTACAGTGAGGTAACTGCAAACTCCCAGACTTACCAAGAATATAAAATGCAGCCAAACAAAATAGTAGTACCCAGGCCAGTAACCAGGTTTTCATCTCTGTGCAGGCCTTGACTAAATTCAGGTACACAGATTGTGATGTTCTGATTGTTTTCATCTAGGACTTCACAAAACAAAACAAACAAAAAGAACAATTAGTAAAGCACATTTCACTGCATTTCAAAGTAGTCTTCACAGTGAAGGTTTTCAGAGAAATATTTTTATTACTTCAGACACTGGGTAGGTACATTTCAGTTGTTTCTATCTATCTTTTAAAAGATTATACAGAAAAAAATCTGTATTATCTGGACTGGCAGATTCTGTGTTTCGGGGAAAAAACCCATGTAACTTAGTAGGGTGCTAAAATTTCTTGTTTGACAAGAGCAGACAAACAAGGAAAAAGACTGTTTGAAGAACTAACAAATAAGAAGTTGGAAGTTTACCAAGACTTCATCCAGGACTACAGAGCCGTATAAGACCAAGACAGTACAGATCTGAGACCGTAAATCTCTCTGACAGCAGGGGTGCATTGAGGACAACTATGAAATTCATACTCAGTGAAAAAAGGTGGTGTGTAGTTGCCCAGTTCTCAACTGATAGACAGAAGACCAAAGAAAAGGAGATGCACCAGTTACAGGCAAGATTTTATCTCAACATCTAAGCAAGTATGACTTCTAGGTCCCTGAAATGAAACCAATTCAGTCCTCGATGTTCCAAGATGCATCTGGCTTTTTGGTGTCTGGTTGGAGTGAAGGCAAGGCAGAGAAATAAGGCTGCAGCATCACCTCAAAGCAAGAGATTACAGCTGCACCTTATCTCAAATCAAGAGCTTTTTAAGCAAATGCTGTTTAAGGCAAACTGTGTTCCCATCTCCTCTTTCCTCCCAGGAGCCACACTGCATCCCCACTGGGACAGCACAACTATTTGTTAGGGGCACAGGGCAAAATGCAGCAAAGGCTACATCCAGGTTAAAAATAAACTCAAAGTCAGTCCCCTGACCTGGCAGGGGAGGACTTTGCATGGTCCTGCAGGGCTGGACAAACAGCTTTATCAGCACACAGCAGGGACAGCACGGAGGGGGGCAAACAAAGGGATGACAAGCCTTTATGGAACACCCTGGCCAGGGATGTGCAGAGTTCCCCACCTGCTAGGGATGCCTCTGCAGCGAGGCAGGTCCGCTCTTTGGCAGGCCTTTTAGGTACGTCTGGTACCAAAAAGCTAAGGCACACTGTGATAAGCACAGGTCCAACAGACATTACCTTTTGTTTGCTCATTCCTTCTAAAGACATTTGCAACTCTGCTTTTTGGGTGTTGCAACTAAATACTTGCAGCTTGCATTTTCTTCAGGCCTGGTTTACAAGGTGGCCAATTTGCAAGATGGCCAATTTGAAAGTCCCTCCTTGAGGAATGAGTCAACATTAGGTAAGTTCATGGCAAATCTGAGTGCCAGGGCATGCTACACCTTAGTAAATGCCAGAACCCCATACATTCCCTAGCACATGTAAAAGCTGCACAGGCCAGTATGAGCGTCCTTATCACACAGACAGGGGAAAAAGGAGCATCTCTGAGAGCAGATGACAGCCATGACAGTTCTCTGGCCTGGGAAGACAAGAAGGTACATCTGACTCAGGAGAGGCCATAGAGAGTGTGCTTGATGCATACTCTAACAAATGCAATAACCACAGTTGCAATACATAGCAGAAGAATCAGAGCATTCAGTTATACTGCTGAAGGCTTTGACTGCCGCAAGCATGAAATAACATAAGGCCAATGACTTAATACCATACATCACTTCCTTCCCTTTTTTTGTCATCACTGTGTGAAGTCTTATGAGTAATTCATGTGTCTTCTAAATTAACCTCTATATTCATTCAAAAACACTGCTTTTTTTGTAAATCTTCCACCTAAATACCATCTGTTTTTCCTTCTTAGCTCTAGAATACATTTCTGCATGTGCATGTGCCTACACAAGTATGACAGAGAAAGATTCTTTCCCCCATCTCTCCCCTTTTTTCTTGGGAGGCATCTGTAAAAATTTCTCCTTCCTGCCAACAGACTTATTGTCCTCTAGTTATTGTTGTTTCAACTATTCAACACTGAAAGTTGAGCAATAATAAAGGAGGAGCTTTTAGTATTCCTAATTAGAACCAGAAAAGTCTTTAAGTGAAAAGAATGTTCCCTGTCTAAATAGGTGAATCTGATGATTACCTGGGAAAAGAAAACAGTTTTGAGTTGTGCTTGTAAAGTCTCACTGTGGTTTTGTAGCATAGCAAACGTAAAACTCTAGGTCCTGGCTTGCAATGCAAGGAAGGTTTGAAGGCAAGTGGAGTACAGGAACTCTGATGGAGAACAGCATCATCTCAAAAAACTGCAACATAATTACAAGTCCTTTCCCAGAATATTTCCTCTCAAGACAAAAGATGAGTGGTACTCAAGGTTTTGCTTCATTAGGAGTTGAGATATAAGGCTATCTAGCATACCAATTCTAGGAGAAAAGAAGTATCAGCTCTGATAGCCAGCATCTGCTAAGTGGTGGTGGACCTAGTAAACTTTTGGATGGAGCTGATCACCCAGCTTCTTCCAGTGGCATCCGAGAGCCATTTGTTCCAACTCCTTTCCCATCATGTGACGACACACATTATGTATTTAGTCATCTCCTATTGTACAAGAACGTGCACTGGCCACACGAGGAATAAGCTACAAGACTCTGGGAAGTTTGCCCATAGGAAACAGGCTGGAATTGCCCTGGTGCAACAGGTGCAACTTGCCCAAGGTAAGTTAAACTCCCCTACACCAAAGCATTTAAGGTACATGGAGAGTGCCAACTGCACAATCTCTCTGCTGCATGGATTTATTTTTAGCATTTGTAATTTTTTCTGCATAGGCCAGAACATATCAAAACCAGCACTCCTCTATCCCTGAATTTGTTAATTCAGGCTTGCTAATTCTTGCTTTTAATACATGGCATACCTAAAAGAATTTGCATAAAGCATTAGATAACTTACCAGTTTCTGGTGGCTTGCTGGATAGTGCTGAGAAAGTGAGGTACATGACATAGCAGCTGATAACTCCTGACTGCAGCAAACCAGAATGGGGCTGGCCTTTACAAGATAGAGGAAAATAAGTTATTTTTGCACACATTTTAACAAACTGTAAGAGAAATAAACATCTTTTAAAGAACTGCACACTAGTATCTTTCAGAAGACAAGCGTATCTTTTATGTTTTACTTGAACCAGCTTGTAAGTCTTTGAAGCAGTTTAGATACATTTTCACTGGCATGTAAAGAGAAAAGAGTCTGCCCTTGAGCTCGGCTGGCTGTTTTAGAAAGGCATTAAAGATTCCCATGTAACTGAAGAATCATCCCTCTGCTCTCACCAAAAGCACCGCCTTTCCAAAGGCTATGACAAGCTGCCATGATAGTTTTATTTGCACATAAAATTTGTGTTGGAGTCACTCAAATTACTGTTTCCAGGTCTAATGTATGCAGGATACTAACAGCACACATAAAATACACTGAAGCATGAAATACTGCTGCTAAGTCCTCCAGGCCCAAACTTTACAGATGGTAAATCACAAGCAGTCCAAAGCAAATGGTAAAACAGTGGTGAATGAGTTTGACAGCTATTAACTCATTTGTTAATGAGTTAACTTTGTAGTTGTGTAAGCTCCACAACGTATTACCAGCCACTGGCACATGAGCCTTCTTTACGGTATGACTGCCTGATGGCACACCCAAAATGTCTCACACCTCTCTAGTTTTAGCAGATGAGCTGATGACCAGCAATAGCACTTCATAGTGTAGATAAAGGGATGGGGCAAGAGCAGCACTGGCTCTGAGCTATCATGAGACTTTCTGCCCAGAATATGGCTCATGCCTCCAGGCACAACTGTGGCAGCACCAGAAACCGAGGAGGAGAAGAGGTCAGTGGACTCACGATTCTGGACACAGGGCGATATGGCCACCAGCGACACAAAGAGGCACAGGCCACCATTAACACCGATCAGGACCTTGTTGTACATGCAGCCCTCTGAGCGTGTGTAGAAAAGAGCCATGAGGACCAGGGCTGACACAGCAATGGAGTACAAGATGAGGGTGACCAGGGCAAGCAAACCATTCCACATCTGCTTGTGGTTTGCACCTGCGGTCCTGGGGAGAAAAAGACAAGCACCTTATCTTTGTCTTCCCTTCCACACACAAAAAAATTTTAATAGCTGAATAGTTCATATCCTCAAACACAAAAGACAGTGCTTACTTTCTTGAAGCATGTGTATGTCACTACAACAAAAACACAAGCCCTTGCAAGAGTCCTCCCATGAAAAAGAAGGAAACATTCCTTAGCACTACTGTTTATTTTATCTTCTGTATTATCATGCCCAGCTGTTTCTGCAATTATAGCCCAGCATGACTCCTAGAACTCCCAATCTCTGGGGTCAGCCTCATCAGTGCACCTCAGCTCCATACTTCAGGCATTTTTACTCGGAGTGCCCCAGGCTCCGGTGCTCTTCACACAAGGGCAGCAAAGGCATATTGCTTGTTACAGCTTCTCTTCTGCCCTTGCCCTACCTTGACAGTTTTATTACCCTTTCGCTCAAAAAGCATCCTCTCCATTTAGGTCTATCCCACTAGTGTCCCACAGCTACTGCGTCGTCCATCTTGTTTTCCTCTCTTCACCTTCCAAACACCTCTTGCAAAGATCACTGTTTTTTTTAGGAGTAACAACTAAAAAAGTTGTTTCGGCACCAAGTCCTTCTTGGCGCATGGAAGGTTTTTTCAGTTTTGTTGTTGTTGTTTTGTGGAAACACGACTTATTTTAAAAGAATATCTAACGTAGGGAGCACTAAAGTTAAATGCTGCTGCTGGAAATCCTTCATCCACAGAAAGGCTGCTACAGTAATTAGCAATAACAATATCTGTGGTATAATGAGATCTCACCTCTTCCTCCCTGAAAACAGGTACCTAACAAAGCCCAAAGGTTTGCTAAAACTCTTTTCTTAGCAGTTAGTATGCTAACTAGAACAACAGAGGAGTGCAAAGGTTTGTACAGGAAGAAATGAGAGACAGAAAGGGTGGAGGTGGAGGCAGGAGTTCCTGCATATATGTGGGAGGACAATTCAAATGTATTAAATTGATGAGAGGCTAAGGGCTAGGAAGGTAACAGCAAATATGCTTAAACAAGAAATGCAGTCAATGCCAAAATGGGGTATATGTGGGTTGATAATGGAATCTTGCATATTTAGATGAAAGCAAAGAAGTTGAAGAGAAAGTAGCAGTTCTCATGTCAGGGGGAAAAAAATAAGATGTGCATTAAGCTGACACAAAAAGCAGGATTTACCAGTTTACATCACTGCACACAGTTTCACTGTCACATTTTGCAAATCCAGTTTTATTGTCTTGCACCACTGTTTCTTGGAAGGTATATTTTCATATAAAATAATAAACAACTTAAAATAAGAGGTTTTGCATCCCAGCAAGCTACTACTTGAAGCTGAGCAATTCAGGTTAAGAACAAATAAGCAGAGTAGAAGTGAGTAAGGAGGAAACACCTCCACTGGGGAAGGAGAAAGTGGATGAAGCGAACATAACAGCTCTAAATACTGACATTAAAATGTCTTCTTTCAGAAATCACATCCATGCTACCTTTAAATTCTTTGTTAAGAGAAATGTATTGTTCAGGAGTCCACCAGAATTTTATGCAAATAACTACTTGCCCAACACATACCAATTTTTATTCCATTTGTGTGCGAACTCAACAAGCAGGATGAGCTGAATGGCAATGAAAAGGAAACCTCCTGTTGCTCCTACGTAGCGCCAGGCTGCAAGGCACAGAGGCAGAAAATAGGTCAAACTGCAGTTTCTTTCCCTTGAGATAAAATGGAATTATTGTCTACGCAGTGAAGCCGTTACGCGGTTTGAGTATCTCAACTCCACAGATGCAGCACGAGATGGGAGATTTCAGCTGAAAGGCCAGCTTAGCTAACTCAAGATTAGCCCCCTGATGAACTCAGCTTGCAACCTGCTACACTTTCAAAACAAGTCTGTTAGGACATTTGCTGAGTCTCCCTGACCTAGAGAATTTTTGTGGAGACCATGAGTTACTATATTCAGACAGAAAATACTGAAACCTTTATTTGTGACTGGTGGGAGGGAGGTGGTGTGAAGGCGTTTCACAGGAATCTAAACCCTGAAATTGCAAGGTACTGGAACCCCATACTAAAAAGAGCAATTTCTTCCCTTCCAGATTCCAGTACAAGAGAAAAACAAAGGTGGAGCTTATCTATTTACAAATGCTGTTCCGAGCCACTCCCCAAAAGAAGGGAACACTTTGTATTCACTGACTAGTTTTAAGACAGGTTATTTGACTACTTAACCATTGACCTACATATTCTGTATTTGGGTAGCTGTTTGGATATTTTGGACAACAGATCCTTTATGTGCAACATCAGTAGTCTCTGAGGAAATAGAGATACCTATTTAGATGTTTAGTTGCATACACAGCTTGTGCTGCTGCAGTGCATAGCCTATAAATGACTCCAGGTGTGCGGCTGATTTCAGTGAAGACGACCATGGAAATGCATTAGCAAAGTTCAGCCATATCCTACCATTGTGTTTTCCCTTTGAAAAAAGCTTTTGTATGTGAAGTGGAAGAATAGAACAGTCAGAGCACATTACCCTTAGGAGATGATGTAGAGATTTTTCTTTTTTTTTTTAATATACCATAAGCTCATTACTTGAAAGCAAGCAAAAATGCCATTTGACTGGTTTTGCTAAACGTGTTGTGTGTGCTTGATAAGCATGCTGTTCTTCAAAGAAACAAAACAAAAAACCAGAAGAAGCTAGCATGTAAAAAAGTACATTAAAAATAGCCAGGGAGCAAGGTGTGCATGTGTGTTTGGGAGAGGTAGAGTAGGAAAAACAGACCACCAATGGAGTGAGTAACTAAATAGCCAGACTCTCAGGACCTCCCACTGCCACAGGCAGGACACTGCAGGATGTTTTATAAATCCATCATAGATATGGTTAGCATGGCCGGTGTGGATTTAACACTACAGCCTACACAAACCTAGAACTTGCATGTAATACTTCTCCTCCATGATTGACAAACTGCTGAACATGTGAAACATGGCTAGAGGTTTTTTTATAAGAAAAACCAAGCAAGCTGGCAGAATGCTCAAAAAAAAAAAAAAAAAGACAATTTCTTGATGGGAGGGGAAAAAAAGGAAAACAAAACCACACAACACCCAAACCACCTGTAAATCTCAAATTCATGGGCTGACAGGAGTACAGTTTAGCAGGATGTGCAGAATACAGCTTTAGAGAGAAAAGAGCTAATTTGAGGTAGAAAGCTTGTTATGCTGTATCCCCACACTAGGTCAGACTGCTATTGAGAAATGGCACCATAATCAGCACAAAAAGTTCTGTTTCCCCTCTTCCCCAAACACTTCAGTTCTTGATGACTTTTCATCATCAAAAGGGTAGCTTGCAAAGATGATAGGCCATCTCACTTCCTCACAAGAACAATGCATCGCAGTGCTACGTCTTTCTAATCCAAACAGTGATTAGATACTAAGGACAAGCACATACAAGCCATCCTGTGACTTCGCATGGGCGAGGAATAGGGATAAGGAGCCCTTCACTTCTGGCACATCAAACTGAACCTGGACCAAACAAACAGCTAGTAAGAGCAAGAAGCTGCATTACATCTACCAGTGGTTTACTTGAAGTGGTTTTTAGCTTAGTTTCCCAGAGCACTGTGCTCATAGTATGTCTGCTGACTCCATTCTCTTCCCCCATGTTACTCCTTCCTCTTCCCCTTTTGAACACCCCAGGAGAGGAGATCAGTGTTGAAAACAGAGGTAACCATGCAAGCCTTAGTGGAAGTAGGCAGCAGACACAACGGCTCCTTTGTCTTACTGATCCCATGCCTTTCCACCCGCCCAGACTCAACAGCTTAAAGGTTTACAAGTACCTGGCAACCTGAAGGGCACAAACTCATCTCAGTATCACCGCGACTTTTGCTTCTAGCCCACAAGAAGCCTGTGAGAAGCTGCCCACAGAGCTGGCATTTAAGCATTGGGCCAGTACCAGCATGCCAGCATGCCTGTGTGGTGCCAGGGTGTCTTCAAAAACTGGAAATGCTTCAGGCACGGCATCCTCAGCAGAGCACTTCGCAACATGCCCCAAGAAGTCTAATTTTACCTTAACTGCATTTATGCCAGCAGCCTGAAAGCTAACAACATCCCAAATTCTTTTGCGGCATTGCAGGTTTCCAGGTAGCCAACACCAGTACCCTGCAGGTCACCGTGCCCCCTTAAGCACTGGCACCTCTCCACCACGCAGCATGGTCCCTGGCTGCTGTGCTACAGCAGAGCTACCTGCACAAGCCAAACTAACACGTGGCTCTGTTCTTGAGTGAGTAACTTCTTGTGCACCATTACAGCTCCCTGCTTCTTAAAGAATTTGCAAGACAGTACCGCAGTGGTATTTTTACCTACCCATCTAGCCTGCTTTTGGTCAGAAAAAAAATGCTCTTTACTGCATGTTCATGTGAAGACCACGTACTCTGTGCACACAGAGTTCCCCCCAAACATCTCCAAATACTCCTTCTGCATCTGGATTATACTGGCTTTACTTGAAGAAACATGGCAATATGCACGTTGGTCAGACCTTAAGGATTTATAACCACTCACAAGGTAGTACAGAACAAAGCAGCATAACAAAACGAAAAGGATGTACCATTGAGGAAAGTGTCCTGATCGGGAATGAAGAAGGCTCCTGAGCACATTGCTGCCAAAAGTATAAGTTTAACAAGCCAGAATCTGGACAAGAGGAAAAAAAAAATCATCTGGTTATGATAGGAATTAAGAGGTCTTCAACTCAAGTACCATGAGAAATCTCTATTTAAAGCCCAACAAGAGAAAAATCAGCCTTTGATGACTGATTACCACTTTAGTTTTCACTTGATTGCATTCCTTCTGACAAAAGCAGTAAAATCAACTTTGGGTTTGTTTTCTGTTTTTTTTTTTTTTCCTAATACTACAACCAAGAAAGTAGGCAGCACAAACCTGTCAAGAGAAGTGGAAATTAAGCAATCAAATAAATACTCACCCATTATGAATGTATGCTCGGCAGCTTTTGCTGCTGTTAATTTTGATGGTGAACAAGAAGAACAAAAAGAAGAAACAGGCCATTCCAAAACAGACTTTGTACACTGCAGAGTATCCCACCAACTTCTCACACATCTCACCCGCTTGAATACCCTTGCACATCTGCTTGTAGAAGGGAATCTGAAAAGCACAACATGTTATAAGCTGTTAGATAGTACACAAGGCTCCTTGCAATCAAGCACCTCTACATCTATGCACCACCGACTTTTCACTGGCTTCATTTAACACCTTTGACTTTTGATACCCCTCAGCCTGAACTGAAGGGTTCAAGGGACTTACATTTCTTTACATAAAGAAATGTAAAACACAAGTGGAGTTTTCCAGAGCCTCCACTCTCCACCCCTTCCAGATGCTCTGGGGTACAAGTCCGCCTACCTTTCCTTCAGTTCTGTTGGCTTAAGCCATCTCTGGCCCTTACTGCTTATCCTGTCACCCTGGGGACCTCTCCCTTCTTCCCACGCTTTACAGCAAAAGACTTTGATTGCTTCAGTAATCCAGTTTCCATAAGCCATACTGGCTGGTTTACCCAGGGGCATGAATGGGGCTGCAGGGCAGGAAGCTCTGGCTTACGCTGCCCTTGGTGGAAATGTCGACCGAGCGTGCCTAAAGCAGCACAGGGGCAGCAAGCCCCCTCCTCTCCATCACAGCCTCTGAAAGGGAGTTGTGCCAGTTGCCCTGAATTTGTTTTAAATTAACAGAGAGGCAGGAAAATTCCACCCTTCTCTTGACTCATTAAATATTTGCCTTTGAGGCCTTGCTCTCACCACGAGGGGAAAGCAAACAGCTGTGCCTTTTGGCTTCAGTTTCACCAGACAGACATGATGCTGGGTGCTCAAAAAAGCACAGGTCTATGTGGCCAGGACCCACTCCTGTGGGGGGCCTCTGTGCAGACACACTCCCCTTGCAGCCAGGGAGACATTCAGCTGCATAGAAATACCAGCTTTTAATTAGAAAACCACTGTTAGTTTCAAAGAAAGAAAGGCCTCTCTGTACACTCACAGCCCTCAGCTGAGACTGGTGAGACCAGTTGAGCAACACATCAAACCCTCTGGAGCTGATCACTGCTACCTGCACAGGTAACTGGAGGAGAGATAAGACAATGTGTGCCAGGACACCACATGCACAGATAAGTAACTCGGGCAAAGGAAATGGGAATCAGACTTCAGAAAGCATTCAGCCAGGCCAGATTTTGCTTTAGAGAAATATACAAAGATTGTGGGCAACACTATCCTTGAACATTTCCAAGAAATTAGGAAAAATAGAAGTCTCTCCTTCCTTCAGTAGGTGGGTCAGTACACAAAACCAGGACGGGCAAAGAACAAACAGGACCTGAGAGCAAGCGATCAGGCAGCATTCCCAGCTGGATAGAAAGCCATCTGAGATGCAGGAAACATAAGATAAACACATAAACAGCCAACTTCCAGCCACTAGGCTCTGAAAGCCTGCTTCCCTCAGCACGGTATGCAACTTCCCATCCCATGCTAGCAACCCAAACTAGTCAGGAGCCCAACAACCCTCCTAGCAGTTTCCCAAAAAGAGCAAGTATTTTTAGCAGTTCACTGCAACACTCAGTTGCTGTGTTAAGGGTAGCAAACCTAACTATGGTACTGAGCTGATCCTAGGTGGGCTAAAACCAGATGAGGAGATGAAAAGCAGATCTCAACACAGCTGTGTGGTATTAAAAGAACAGATTCAAGCTAGGCCACCCTGAGATGCTCTTTCAGAAGTAACTCAGAGATGAGTAGCCACAGTGTAAGAAACTGGACAGCAAACAAGTAGCTGTGGATAATGAGCATCTAAGAGTTTTTAGAGAGCTCCTGATAAACTGTCTGGAGCATCAGCGATGCCTTTCCCAGGTCTTGAAAGGCAATGAAATGTCTGACTAGGCAAACACGTCAGCATTCAAAACGAGCAAATGGATTGACTGGAATAATTAAGAGACCTATGAATAACCTATCAATAACCATCAGTTAGCAGAGATTAAAAAGATGTATAATATTGAACTAGTAATATTTCTGAGAAAATTAGGTATTTGTTTGATATAGACAATGGTACCAACTAAGATTTCTGACAGAAGATTTCCGTAATATCTGTAGTTGGTATCAAGCAGCATTTTGCTTCTGAGACTTAGAGAACAAAACAAAAAAATACCATGGAACTTGATTAATTGACTAGCTAATTAAAAACAGATCTCTGGTAACTCTAAATGGGCATCTTCTTTAACTGCATAGGTTTCTACAGAGATCTTGATGGGCTTTTTGACCCTATATGCTCTTTTCTCCATTTAGTAGTAATTTCCTTACAGATCTGGCTGAGATAAAATGGATGGATTCACAAGAACAATAGCTCAGTTTGTGCCTACACAAGCAACAAAGAGCTCAGAGGTCATGTAGTATGCATAACAGTATGCAGTAATAAGTGATGGCCACAGGAATAGTCCTGTGGGACTGAACGCCCTTTTTGGACACCTGCAATACTGAAGGAACAAAACAAGAATAAAACAAAATTATTGGGGAACCGAGCAGATAATAAACACAAGCACAGTGCTGAGGACAAAAGGGCTGATGCAATGAAAAGGGCATGTTTTTGTGAGAGGATGGTCTACTGCTGGGAACAATTTATCAAGGCTTATGTGGCTTCTTCACTGAACATTAAAAAAGACTAATTTTTTTTTTTTCACTTCTGTATCTCTGAAACATGTTCAGCTGCTTGCAGTCTGCCCACCCTATGGGATTTACCAGACTTTCCATTTGCTGGGTAGTTTTGCCAGCTGTTAAAGTCATGGATTAGTTATTTGCCAAGTTTGATATACTGAAATATTGACTTTTATACCTTTAAAAGCAACATAAGCTAAATGCTTTGGCCTCTGAGTAGGGGACAAAACATTCTTGCTGCAGAATCTCAGTATCTGCTCAGATAATGTAAACGCCTTGGTTGCTGCACAAGCAATGACGTTATCACAGCAAAGTCGGTAGTTTTCCAAGTGCAGTGAAACCCTCTGAGATGATGGCAACATCTACAGAAACAGGGATGGACTTTTCCCCTCACTGTGAGGTGCTGCTGCCCAAAATAAATGCACTGCAAGAAGCAAGCCAACACAACCACACTGCATCCAGGCTCCAGCCAGCTGGGGTTTGGCCACCTCTGAGCTTTGGTCTGTCTGCACCCAAACACGTGGATGCAGGAGCACGGGAAATAGCGAGAGGGAACAGGAAGGAAGAAGTGTGTAGAAATGGGCCTGAAGAGCCTGAAGGAGACTGCTTTTGTCTGGATGTCCTCATCTGACAGAGGGAGAATGTGGCAGATGAGCTTTGTTATGGAAACAGAGGAAGGATGAAAAAATCTGTGTAGGTGGGGAGGCAAGGGCAAAAAAACAGGTAAAACTGCCTGTCTTAAGCAGTTGAGAAATGGAATAGAAAAGCAAAACACAATCAGACCAAAACACACGCCATCTTGCATTTATGGCTAAATTCTTACCAGAAATAGGCAATGGGCATCTGCACTTTAAAAAAACTAATTTTTGGTAGCAAATTTGGGTTTTAAAATACTATAATGCAGTTAAGGGCCAAGATACAAATGTGGGAAACATTTATATCTTAACATATAATCAATAATATCAACATATAATTGTGGGGAAACAAGCCTGAAAGTATGCTCTGCCACAACATGTAACCATCTAGAACTGAAATGCTTTGACACAACTGAACTGCTTTTTACTGGTGTTTGTTTTCCTGAAAACATCTTTCTTATTCTTCCTTTCATTATTTAAGTAGGACATGGATATTTTCAGGGCGAAATCACGAGTTTTGCAACAGCTTTAACCTTAAGAATTTAATTAAAAAATAAATTAAAACACTATTTCAACAGACCAAAACAATTCTCTCCCTTTTCTACTCTCAGTTATCCTCTCAAAGCCTGTGAAATGCAAGGTTCTGCTTCAACAGAACATTTGTGTATAAAGCTGTACCTGTTTTTAAAAAAAACAGAGTAACTGGGGGAAAAAATGGATCAAGGCATAGAAGCACTTTGTCCAGTTGGGTCCTGCTTTGCTTCATTTTGGAACAGAGCCAAGTCTCTGTTGTCAAGACATTTTGTGTAACTGCATATTGTTCTTTTCTGTCTTTCTGTCCCCTTCACTGACACTATCATGTCTTGATTGATGCTCTACCCCATCTTTTGCCTTGATACACAACCTTGCTCCTCTGAAATCTATTCTACATGCTACTATTCAAAGTATTTTCCTGGTCAAAACCATCCAGTCCTTTCATAGCCCTCCACTGCCTCTTGCTTCTTCCCCAGAGATCAAACAGAAATGCCTTGGTTTCTTTGCACATTTTTCAGAATTAACCCCTTTGGGCCTTTCTCCTTTGGCATCCTGTGGGCGCAGGGACAGCTCAGGAGTGAAAGAAACAAGAATGAAAACAAGAGAGAAAAAACTGCCCCTGCAAAAGACTATCTTCAATTCTTAAGGCTCACCACAAAATACGATCACCTCAAAATGTTGCTGGTTAGATTAGGAACTAAGGTTTTGAAATCATAACCAAATACTCCACAGTTACCATGTCCTCCCACTGACACATGGTTTCGTCTACCTGCCAGCTTTGGTGAGGATGTGGAAGTTGAGCACCCTGGGACAGCGCCTTATTTTTCCAGCCATGTTGCAGGGCACAGAGCAGGTCCTCAGCTCTGCGATGGCACCTGCAGAGTCTGGCAACTTGGGAACTGAAAAGCTGTCCTAAAAGTGTTTTAATAGACAGACTGCATGACCATGGGGGTAGATAAATATTGCAAAACAAATACAAACACTTCTAAAAAGTCTCTGTTTAAGGTGCCCATAAGAGACGTACATTTGCCCTAGCTTCCTCTCAAAATAATGCCAAAGCACCAAGTGCTACAACAAATACTTTTAGAACTACTTTAGACTTCGTAATTTATGGCAAATCAACCAAAAAAACCTCTTACTGACAAGGGAGAGATTCCTCTCCTGTAACATCAGCATATTTACCTCCAAACTGGTAAAGCAGATGGTTCCCTGCCAAGATTATGCCTCCATAAAGGACTGCACTAACATTTTAATTTTTTTAAAAATAAAAACCTAGTTTTTTATTTTAATACAACTATTAAAAATTATAATTAAAATTAATAAAAGTTCTCTCTCCTCTCAAGACAGACAGGGTGAGGTCCTATAAGCATCATGCAAAGCGACTGCTTACAGACTGGCTTCAGTAACCAAGGTGCTCCACGATCCAGCCAAAAGCAAAGGGATCAGTAAGTGCCCAGCACTTTCAAAACACAGTTCATCTTTGGGAAGCTGAGACCAGTTAGTCTGAATAAATATTTTGAAGGTGCACTCTATTACAACTGGGCTGAATTAGCTTCAGGAGACTTTGAACTTTTATGGGCCCTGAACATAATTATTAAGTTAAGAGAGCAGATAAAGAAAGACTACTTTCAGATGGTCCATTTCCCATTCAAAGACATCACATGCTCTAAAATAAGAGTGTGATTATCTTTCCACTTCACACTAACAGCTACTTTTTGTGCCATTTCTTCCCACACTGAGCTTTCAAGACTATGAACTGGAAAAGAAATTTGGCAATACTGAAAAGCATGTTATTGGAGGCTTCTTGAATCACTTTTCTGTTGGATAAAGAACGAGTATTTTTTGTTAAGGATACAAGCTGCATAAAAACACAATACTGATGGAAAATGACTTTATGAAATTTGGATATGAGCATGTAATTTGTCTCCCACACTTGAGTTCCTTGGATTATTCACTTTATTGCCAAGCTAAGCATCTAGTAAGTCAAAGTAATTCCTGGCAAGAAATTTCAGCATGCACATGTTGAACAGTTTTTAAGTCGCAGCTCACAGGCAATCATCATGTCTGTACTGGGTACTCTTATAGGGCTGTCAGCAACTTCTGGTGGCTGGGACTAAGAAGGTGGCACTAGGATAACTCAAGAAAAGTGCTATTAAATGAAAGAAAGTTAGGACAAAACATACAACGAGGGTACAATGGGAAGAAAGCAAGCTCACTGGCAGCAGAGCACAGAAACCCTCAAACTAGCCCCGTCGTAAGCCCACTAGTTCATCTGTGTTGCAGGCACAGGGTGCTACCACCAGCTTCTCAATATGAACTGCTGTGGAGAGAAGTGTTTCACAGACAACTGAAAGTCAAACGCAGAAGTTAAGCAGGGCATCAGCTTGACCAGCAACTGGTTAAACATGGAAACAGCCCTAACTGTGCATCCACCGGCACTCTCTCTTGGGAGAGTCACACAAAATAACTAGATGCCCACAGCAACAGAAGCTTTCTGAACCTCCAGGGCAAGGACATTTACAACCTCAAAGCAGGCCTGATGCCAAGTTTGGTGAAGAAACTTAACTTTTAAGAATTAAGCAATCCAGCTATTGTTCCCTCTACTTAAAAACAGACTTCTCTTCTTGTAGTTTTTAGAGGGTGAGAGAGAGGATTTGTGCTACTGAGAGCAACTTGGGTGGCTTAAGAAACCAAACCAAAGATGTGGTACAACAGGTCTAGTGTGTGACCGCAAGCAGGCTGGTAAGCTTAGGAAAGTTATATTAAGACACTGAAAGAAACTTCTGTTTTAAAATCTAGTTTTAGCCACAGCTCTTTTCATGCTTTTGAAGCATTTTAATTAAAAAGACAATTAGAGATGAACAATATCTGCTGTGGCTAGAGGTCATGTGAACATGATGACTCAACACACACTGAAGAAAACCCCTTGTAAAGGATCTGCAGCATTGTGCATTGCAGTAGTCTGTCACACAACGGACAGACTTCTTCACCAAGAACACTGAATTAAAATTACAAATGCAACACTTGAAGAGTTATTTTCTAATTTACTGTTTCTGCTACTAAACAAGTTACCAGAGACAAACTCAATGTTAGACCGAACCAATTTGTTCTACTGTAACATGTTTCCTAATAGCGTCTAGTGACACTATCCATGCAGCAAACCTGGGATGGGTTCACTGCAGTGGGTCTCTGCACAACAAAAGAGGAGGAAGGCTGCTAGTTCTGTGATCCTTGACTCTTCCTGTTGTGAAACACACTGGACAGGTGAGTAATTGACAGGAAGAGGCTGAGCACGGAAAATCATCCCGTCTGGGTTTGCAAGTGGATGGGTGGAGGAAATAGACTGCCTCTTCTGAGGGAGTGCCCCTGTATGTGAAGAGTTGTGGAAGAAGCCCCATTTCCTTCCAGGGGCAGCAGTGGCTTCACCTCTCTTACTTACGTGCGTTTTCATTTCGTTAGCTACTGTTGTTGACATCATGACACAACAGATGATAGTCACCAGGATGAAGTAAAGTGCATACATGAAGCGGGTGCTGGTTGACTGTTTTATCTTGGGGCAGCATTTGCAGCACAAGGAACAAGCGGCAGTACCACAGCAGCAGGCCAACTGGAAAGTAAGATACAAAACACAAGTCATTCCATCACCGTCTTTAGGTTTCTATTGCAAAAGTCAGAAGATGGGAAACCTCCTGTAAAACTCCAGAATTCAAGTCCTCTCCTTCCAGCTGAGCAGCATTTAAGTGGAAGCAGATTGTCTTATCCAAAGTCACTACGTTTAAGCACATCAGGTTCTAGCTTTCCCACACACTAAGGATGACAGTGACGAGGATGAGGAAGAACCGCTCCCGATTTCTTAATCTTGCTCTCTAGTATCTCTGTGCAGCTCATGCTCCTGACATGTTTTGCCCAGTAGAACAGGCATTGCAATGGTAAGGTTCTGTTTCCTGCCAACACACTCTTCCGCTCCGTAGTGAAAAACAAATCTGCACAAGAATGGCACAGACTCCAAAACTGTTTGCTTTTAACATACAGACAAACCTATTTTGTTTCTAAGAAAAGCTGGAGGTTTTGTTTCAAAACAAGCTGTACAGATCCATTTCCATTCACCAGAGCCATACTGTCCTTTTTTAAGGTGCCCCTTCTGGTACACTCACAGGCAAAAAAACTTTTTTCTTTCCTACAGAACTTTTTATGCTACTAAAGACTTTGAGCAAATTAAAGGGAGGGACATGACACACTGTTTAAGCCACACTTTGGGATAGCTGTGCTGAAGGCTTTATAAACAGACAACAGCTACAAAAAACCCCAAACTCAAACCAACAAACAAAAAAAATACATTAACAGTTCTAAGTATTTTGGGCAGTAGAAAGAATCTGGAAATATTTGGCTTACTGCAAACAAAGCGAAAGATAGCTGAGCTTGAAGTACCCAAAATACAATGGCATCATCTTGTACTAAAGAAAGCCAGAGAAGAAATGTAACTGCATTTCACTTTGCAAATGTGAAAGCAGTAATTCCGACGTGTAAGATGGCAAGGAAAAAAATCCACAGCTGCAAGGAAAATAATACAAATCACACTTTGGCTGACACTGTCTCCAACGTTTAAACGTTATTAGGGACAGAATTCCTTGAGTATTTTAGTTCTTTTCTACCTGCAACTGAGGGTTCACCACGATAAAAGCCAAGAAGCATAGCAAAAAGCATGTAACTCCCTTATTCAACAGGGAAAAAGGTACCAGATAAATCCTGAAAGGGATCTAGCTTAATGCTCATTATTTCCTTGCTGTCAACAGTGTCATTAACTTTCAGAGAAGCAGGATTCACATTCTCTGCCTTCTATTTTTAGAAAAGTCATATATAAAACTATAAATACAAGCCTTATGTTTATACATAAGGCAGCACTGTCCTTGTCCAGGCCCTTTCTTGCAACAGGCTGCAGCTTCATACGGCTCTCATGCTTATCCCAGCAGTCATGACCACAGGAGGGATTTCTGGACACCAGCAGGCAGCCAGGAGCAGGGAACTTCTCTTCCAGGTCTCACTGCTGCCAACCCAGAGCAACCTCACCCCTCAGCTCTCCCATTCTCGAGGGGCTCCCCGTGGCTGGTGGGAGCACAGGGGAGGTATGCTGCCAGTGCCAGAGGCTCGAGCACACCGAGGCTGCTTTTTACTGCTGTCTCCTCAGCCCTTGGAGGGGCCATGGGGATGTTCAGAGGACCCTCCTGCCTTCTAGCAAGCAGTTCTTAGCCTTTGCCATGGGATTCAAAATGCAAAAGTGCCACATTTGAGTCATACAGACAAATTTCACTCGCTTGTATGTGCCTTCAGGCGCCACACCACCATGCGCTGTTTTCCTCCCAGGACATTTGCTCTTCCAGCATCAATTACTGTCCAACCTGGAGAAGGGGGCTTCATGTATGTGTTTGCAGACACGCATATCTGGTATAACTCCAGAGTCTCGCAACCAGGCTGGCTGACTAAAGAGCCCCAAATCATTCTGAAGAGTCCTGAAAAGACTCCCAGCTTATAATTTCCTTGCCATGACCCAACACCAAGCACCGGGTGTTGCCTGCCTTCAGCCCTGCAGAAATGGGGTAGTGCACAGGACCTCGCCTCGCTTGACAACAAGCTTTTCAGTTTGCAGAAGACATAAACTGGGGACAGTCCAACCTGGCTCTCACTCTGCCCTTCTCTCAGTTCATTGCTGGATCTCATGCCAGAAGAGATGGGGGCCTCAAAGCACACAGTTGCTAAAACTGCTGCTGCTGCAAAACAGAAATCCTCCCCAAAACACACAAAGCTCCAACTGTGGGGAATAAACAGAATGGGCTCGTGTTGGCACCAAAGCTGGAAATTAAAAATACGACGTGCATAAGCAAATCATGCACGTATACTTTCAAAATAGAAGCCAGAGGTGGCTGAATGGAAATTTTATTTTTTATGTACTGAAACTAAGTTAACTTTTACAGCATCAGCTACAAGTCCGAGAAATAAGGAAGCTACGGCAAGTTACCAATTCGCCAAACAAATGGAATAATGACATTTCAAAACAAAAACATACCAGAAAAGTATAATCCATCCACTTCAGAATTATG
>NW_010551249.1:9072-10897 GCF_000687285.1 Phaethon lepturus | reverse complement strand
GAAAGAGTAAGACTAAAGGTCCTTTCAGTCTGTATCAGCAAGATCCCAAGTATCCATGATGAACTTCAACTGCTGGCCATACTCACCGTAACTTTAAAAACTATAGTACAGAGGTAAAAAGGTACGCAGCTTTGGCATTTGTAAGGGAACAACATTTTCCTAAGCCAGGTGCTAGAGAGCTCTGCCAGTGAAACCTCATCTACATCCAGCAACGTGTCTGCTATTCCAGTCCTGGGTGCCGGGAGCTGCTATTTAAAGCAACAAATACTTAAATAGAATATACAGCTCATTTATGCATTGTTCCACATTACTTAGGGAGCTTTTAATGACGGTTTCTAATACTGAGCACATACCCTATAAATTGGCAATACTTGTGAAAAATACCAGTGTCTCCATCTTTTTCTCAGATGCACTCCTTTAGGCACTCTGAATAGCTGTGGAAACCGTAGAAAGCTGGTTAGGTTATTCAGCCACAGTCCCAAATTTGGTGGGTTTTTATTTTGTTGTTGGTTTGGGTTTTTCTTCTTTTTTAAGTTTGGGTTATGACTAACTACATTCCAGAGTGGGCCGCGATGAAATAGATGTTATCCAAAAATAAATGAAAACAGTCACTGTCCCAAAGAGTAAGATGCTGGCCACAACCTGTTGACTGGTTTCATATATGTTATCTTTGGGTGACAGACTTGAAAGCCCACATACACAACGAGTTGTCTGTTAAAAGGTTGAGGTCAACGTGCAGCTAAACTATGCAGTCCCTCTGATGCCGCATGCTTTACCACGGGCATGGCCCATCTCACCTCTCCTCTCCCTTTTGACCGCAGCGAGGGTCTGCCCAGGGGCTCAGGACCCACTGGTGCAGAAGTGCAAGCTGGTAACCAATTCTTCCCATGTTAAAAAAACGGGCTGTGAAAAAAAAAAACAAGTTATGTCATAAATCTTTTACAGCTTATCATTAAACAAAAGGTCCTCCAAAGGATGGGTTGTGCAGAAGGAAGGTGCTGTGTGGTTTTCGGGGTAGACACAACCCAGAAAACCCAAGGCCTGCGATCACCGCCAGCAGGCAGGCCTTGAAAATCCTGGTCTGTACCTACAGAGCTCCTTCAAAGTCCTGTGATCTTTCCAAGTCCAGGGTCCCCAAGAGCCCAGGGCAATGGCAACTGGAAGCCAGGCTGCTCTGGCAGGAGTTTGTGATGCTGCAGCAGGTTCTGGCTTCAAGCCTTTCTCATCCAAAGGCTCCCACAAGTCAGGCAGCAAGTACAGCCACCGCAGCCCTCTCTCTAGCTTTACATCTCCTCAGCGGGTGAACGCCCCAGTCTGACAATAACTACAAGCACTATGCAAATATTTATGCTTTCCACAAATACCTACAACCAGCCAGGCCCCTCACGCTTAACCCACCACAACGCCAGGCCTCCACAACGTAGACTGGCCGCCTGCTTTACTTGGTGATGCTCCTTTGGAGCTCAAGGAGGGTGCAGTGCCAGCTTGCCCGAGACCCTGACACTTGAAAACCTAGTGTACTTGAAAACAGACTGTGCCGCAGTTTGAACTGCCTGGGTGATGGCTAACTTGACTGGTTTCACAACAGCAGCTGTGGAAAGCTGCGTGGGAAATTTTTCTGATAAAAAACATTAAAAGTGCAGTTTCAGAGACACTTCTTCTGGTAGCCACGCTGGCTTACAGCCACTGGCTCCCCCCAGCCTTTCCCCCCGGCTGGCCACTCACTCACGCCCACCCTGGCACCAGCACCTCAGTGGCCTTGACAATTGTTTGTGCTGCTGGGAGTGAACAAACAAAGCAACTTACTGGATTAAAAAAAAAAAAA
>NW_010551249.1:6989-8973 GCF_000687285.1 Phaethon lepturus | reverse complement strand
GTGTGTGCAGAAAAAAGACATATCAATCCTTCTCAGCTGCTGATTTATTATGCAATGGCAGAACAGTTTTACCATTTCAAGTGAGGGCATGGTGCACAGGCGGGAGGAGAGAGCGGAGGTGAATGCCTCGCAGCAGTCCTGCATGCTTTGGCCCTTCTCTGAGCAGACGTTTCAGTGGCATTTTCCTACCACCTCATTCAGTTTGAGTGTGGTAGGTTCCTGCCGCCACAGGGGAACAATAATTTTTACGTCCACACAGTGAGGAGCAGAAGCGAGCAGACCATGTAACAGCCCTACTCCGTGCAAACAGGCACACTCCCATCTTATGCCAGCCTGGGGGGTACCTACGGTTAAGAAAGAGTTAGACAGGTAAACAAAACAGAGTAAAAGCAGCCTTACCAGCTTGTGCACAAGCTTTTGGCATCCTACAACAAATACTCCACCGACAGACACTTAACACCTGCTACACATGCAAGTGTTGATTTTTGCAAGCTGGGATCCAATCTGATAAACCAACAGAATGAGATCTGACGGTAACATTAAGCACACACGTAACTACATACAAGACTGAGAAGTAAAGTGAACGTGTCCTGCCTACTGCTTTTGTAGAGTCAATGACATTTTTAAAAGGTATTTTCCACAGATGTTTCCAAAAAAATCTCAAAGGTCTTTGAAAATATTTTGCATACCCATTAAAACAAAGTGAGGAGTTTCAGGATCACTGCCCAAAATAGCCTATGGTATTTTTAAATTATACAAACCATAGGGAAGTATCAAGCTTATCACAACAAAGCACTCTTCCTTTTGGGAGACTTGAGCAGAAATGGTAAAAAACAAAGGGAAGAAGAGCATATTGGGGGGAAAAAAAAGTATATACGTAAATGAAAGACTTAGCAGCGTTTCATCTCTTCCCTCCTAACTGACCACCCAGCCAGCGTGGCCAGGGAGACCACATGTCATCCGGCTTGTACATGGAGCACAGGAATGTGCCCTGCTGAAGCTTCTTTTCACAGGGGCCTACAGCAGCTTAGTTTTTCATGCACTGCTTGATTACTTGACTACCAGCATTATCTGGGCCATAAGATTTGCAGATAATGCGGTCACTGAGCTGTTAATTGCAACGTCTATCAAAAAAACCCAAACATCTGCTCTCACAGCTACACACAGCATCCAAGCAGGCTTGGGAGAGCAAAGCAGCCAGCCCGGCATGAACAATGTCCTGAAGCGCTACACACCTGCCCTTAGTTTCAGGAAAGAGCATCTAGCAAGCCAACCATTTTGTTAGTGCACCGGTTCATGAAAACTAGAGATGCCTGATGCCAGGTGTCCCAAATGTTAGGATCTGGGCTCAGGCTATTATTGAAAACCCCCACTGTTATGCATACACATTTTGCAAAGGTTTCTTCAACTGGTCGCATGATTACGCAGTGTTTGTCCCTATGAAGTAACTAAATTAGCCCAAGAGGCTTTATTTTGTCCTTTAGCTGATTTAACTGGCTTTTCACTGCTTCTTCTTTAATATTCAGACTCACCATGTGGCTTAAGCTGAGAGGGTTTGTGACCAGCATGCCAGTTCATCACCTGACGACCTCTTTTTGGGAGCACACGTCACACTGCAAACTGTGCAAAATTAAAAGCAACTTCAGAGAAAAGCCACACCAGCCTAGACGCTGCCTCAGCACTGCTTTCCCGCGAGGCTTTCCTGCCCCGAGCTGAGTTTCCAAAGCAAAGGGCTCGTGCCCTGCACCATGGGGCAGAACTGCCATGCAGCACCAAGCAGCTCAAAACCCAGGAGAGAAAACAGGATCTAGGACAGCTACATACACCAAGAGCTAAAACAGGGGCGAGCCACTGCCTGGCGCCGGCAGAGCTGAAGTTAAGCTGAACCGAGGATGATTAGCGTCTGTCTGCATACTCAAACATTACTAAGAGGTGACTCAGCTCAGCATCAGAAAACAATGTCACTGCAAAATGTCTAAATTAA
>NW_010551249.1:3332-6976 GCF_000687285.1 Phaethon lepturus | reverse complement strand
CTGATGATTTTGGAAAAATCAAGACAATTGTTTAGTCTGACCTGAGCCTCACAGTATATCACATCATCCAGCTCCCCAGTAGTACAGCTATTTTCCATTAGCATAGACCATCTGCATATGACAGCAGTATGAGGTGGACTGTCTGTCCCTCTGGTTACTTACACCTATCATTAAAAACAGAAAAAAACCCACCCCACCTTCTAATTTGTCTGCTACAGTTCCCAGGCACTGGTCCTTGGTGAGGCTTTCTTCACTAGCTTAGAGAGCCTTTTAATTGCCTGGTCTTTTCTCCCTTCTTGTCGAAGAAGGAACTCAAACCATTTACCCCCAATCTTATTTGAAGGCTTTAAGACTCTTCCTCCCAGCACCTAAGTTTTTTGGGTTTTCTTCCTGTATCCCCATAAATTTCCCCAGTCTCCTCTTACAAAATGATGGCAGCATCACCTGCCCAACTGCAAACAGCCCAGCGAGCCACCTCGCCCCTCGCCCCCACAAGCAGCCAAAGAGGGGGTGAGACTCTGCCCCACAGCACCCCATGCTGCAGGAGCAGGCTGCCCTCCACGCACACCTGGTGCGGGCAAGCAGCTAGCTGGCTGTACTTAAAAGGTGTATTTTATTTGCACTGGAGTCACACCATCTGGGTTACACCACCTTGAATAGCACTCTCCACTCCACCAGTCCTTCCATCATGCCTGTGTGCTTTCAGGAGCAATTTTAAACATACTCTCAGGTCACTGATGAAAGCGGACCACTGTTTTTATCAGTGACCTGATCCTGAAGCTTCTTTGCATTGATCTCTTGACAGCCCTCACTGAGAGCAACCTCTGCTGGGCGACAGGCTCAACTGTCACAGAGTCACAGAATCATTAAGGTTGGAAAAGACCTTTAAGATCATCAAGTCCAACCACCAACCCAACACCACCATGCCCACTAAACCATATCCTGAAGTGCCACGTCTACATGTTTTTTGAACACCTCCAGTGATGGTGACTCCACCACCTCCCTGGGCAGCCTGTTCCAATGTTTGACCATTCTCTGCATATGGAAATTTTTCCTTTTCCTATCATTTCATATGTCACAGTTTTCTCATTTGCAGGTTGTTCCAGCTCACGCTGCAGTCTCTTCTCTGCCTTTCACAGCAGAGGAGCTACTAACAGAGCAACTGGAAGATGAAAGACAAGTCAGCAATGGCAAAGTCTGACAATCTGAGGCCACCACTTCATACAGCGAGCAGATTTTCTCCAGGCTAGCTCTGATGTTCGAAACCAGGACTCTAGGGGTAGAATGGCACACACAGATGCAATGTGTTGCATTGCCAGGGACAGAGAACCAAGGAGAGGGCAGTAACTGCTTAAGCCCATATACCACTGGAGTGAAGAAGCAGTTAAAATGAAATTTCTGTATGCACTGGCTTAAAAGCATGTAGCTGGAAGAGCTGCTTCACTTTGGAATGAGCTGACAGCTCTGAGCTGTTTCAGAAAGATGTTGTGTCTTTAAAAGGTGGTTTCAGTACTCAGTCCAAGAGGACTTTAAGGCAGGGGGAAAAAAAGACATTAACACTTTGTACAAAGTGATGAAAGCCAACAAACCGATACAAAACATTAACTATTTCTCACCACATCATAATAATTAAAAAAAAAAATCTACCTGCTCGAAGCATTGCTAAAGACATTCCAGTTTAGATCAGTGTCACAAAAGCCAACTTCAGACACGTTTCTAGATCGGCAGGTTCAAACTGGAGCTCATGTCTTCCCTTCCTTACTTCTCGATGAGCATTTTTAAATACAATGACTACATAAGAAGTATCTTGAATAGTATTCCTGAACCACTGTTTTGCCAGAGACTGTAACATAAGAGGCCAATGAAAAAAACCCACATGAGATAGGTCTCTTCATAAAACATTAAGAACGGTTCCTGCTAAAACTCAGTGTGAGAGATGACAGGTTGACACATTTTAGATCAGTCCTACTGGACAGCAAGAAGTGCAAAACTTTTCCATTTTCAGCCTGTGAACATTTATATGTTTAAATACTTGAGCATATGCCATCTCTAATCGATGGAAGTTCCAATCACTAAACTGCAAACATCAGTCCCAGCATAGTTATCACTAACTAAAATGATGATGAGATTGCTAGGTGTGTCAGGACTCCCTTCAGAACAAACATGGAGCCATCTTCCCCTCCACATGCTGTCATGGGTAAACACTACAGTCCCCCACAGCTCTGGCTGGCTCAGTCCTTCACTGCCTCGTGCTGTAGCACATGCTGATGTTGAAACCTATCTCTTGGGTGACCTGAACAATGCAGTAGGAAAAATTCAATCAGCAGAATGGTCAATCACATCCTAAAAATCTAGGAGGCCAGGCATTTAACATGTCAAAAGATATTAAAGCCCACACAGCTGAGAAAGAAGTGGAAGTGCCATTAACTCAGGTATGAGAGGGACCTTGGAAACAACCTAAGGTCCAAGCATCTTCACATGGCTAAGTTGAGAACACCATCCAGCCTCAGCATGTGTTTGGGATGACATCAGTCATCAGCTTCAGATGAGACCTTCAACTTATACTGTAGTCATAGCTCAGGCTTTCATTCAATTGCTTCCCTGAAACAAGTATGTCTTGCACCTGCAACTGTGAGTGCAACCATCGTAATTAAACTCTCAGTAATGGAAAAAACACCCTGAAATACATATACTTGTAAAAATTAAAATAAAAGCAGCAGTAGGATTTACATCTTTCTGCAGAATAATATCCCCTTGCCTTTGAAAGTGAAGGCTCTGCTCATATACTGCCTTCACTCCACAGCTGTACAGCCATGGGTATTTAAGCTGTTTCTTTAAACCCACAATGCAACTAACTTGTGGGATGCAAAAGGAAAAGACTAAAAAAAAAATTAGGCAGCAATAGGAATTTTTTGAAAGACTATCTTCTGCCTGGAATGAGAAAGAGTATCTTCTGCCTCATGCAGTGCCAGGGAAAGAATTCCAACGTAGTGTCAAATGACACAAAACTCACAGGATCTTACTCTCTTCTGGTCGCTTTTCCCTCCCTTTCCAATCATTTTTGAATCCAGCAGCCAATTTCACCTAGCTATGGCAGGCAGATGGGGGCCTCAAAGATACTACGTTCTTACAATTTCCTTGAAAATAGGTAAAAGTTTTAGCAGAGAAAAACAATCTCTCAACCCTGAGCAAGGACAAGCAGCAACACAAGTTCAGTCTGATTTATTAGAAAGGGAATCAACGTAAGATACCAACCTCAACGGACAAAGCTGCAGAAAACCAGGCTTTGCTAATGCAGTTGTTCCGGCAACCATTTGTTTAAAGCAAAAACTCCATGTTTCTGCAAACAGGGAAAAAAGTCCTTCCCCAGTCTGTTTTCCCCAACTCTATTTAAGTGGAGTGTACACTAGAATACTCCACATCAGTCCTCAGTCAGCTAGTTTCACCTTCAGTCATGTTTAATAGCAGTGGCAGGGCGTGGAAAGGCAGCTGTGAGAGGGGGCAAGACCCACATCTAAATGTCTCTTTTTAACTGACCGGCTCAGGTTAAACCACAATAAACCAAACGCTCCTCACCCAGGAATACCATTTGCAGGAGGAGAGATGTGTTTTGGGGAGCACCACGTGGAGCGCAGCCAGGAATG
>NW_010551249.1:0-3321 GCF_000687285.1 Phaethon lepturus | reverse complement strand
AGCGCGGTAGCGCATCACACCATGCGCGTGCCTCAGCAATGCAGCGGTGTCCTCAGAAGACGCAAACCTGGACGAGGATGACAGAGCACCCTTTTCACCATGTAACGGAAAGAGGAGACCATGAGGACAGGGGTGAAAGACCCCTTCTCAACCTGCAGATGCAAACAGGAAACGCCAGAAAGGCAGGCAGGTCCAGAGCACACGGGGGGCTTCCTTCTCTTGCCCCAAAAGCCATGAGCCCCATAAGTCATAAGATTGGCCAAGTTCAATGAATGGAATGAACTGACAGCTCGGAGCTGTTCCAGAAAGATGTTGTGTCTTTAAAGCTTTATTTATGGCTTAAAGCTTTTTAAAATCCATTTTATTTTTTTAAACCCCTCAGAATTAAGAGGTCTGGGTATCAAATGAAAAACTGATACTCTTAACTTGTGGCACATCTTACTGCATTTACTATATGATATGATTTCTAAGAGCAGAACAGTATTAGAGAAAGTACTCAAGATTTAACAGACCTACAAAAACAGCTTTATAAGCTTTAATAACTACCAGTTCTAATTGAAAAATACATCTTCTTGAACAACCCAGCTACAACAGACTGCTCCCCTAAAATTAATGTTAACTATCCAAATTACATTTATTTAACTCTGGAAAAAACATATTCATTGTAATAAAGATTTTCCGCAACAGCTGCTTTTCTTAACCATGATCTCAACTTCATTCTCTTGAGAATAACTACTGAAGAAAAGCCAAATGTAAAATCCTGTTTCCTGTCAGTTTAAGCAGATGTTTTTATGTAATCAAAAGCACTGTGGAGGCCCGAGCCAAACTGTATTCTCACTGCATTCTCAAAATAGGTCTACCAATGAAACATCAGCAAAAGAAGAAATGTTTAGCAAGCTTACTACAGCTCAGAAACCTAAAAATCTCAATTCTCTTCAAAACAAGGTTGTACTTCACCTGATAAAAACCAACTGCAGAAATTACGGTTTATAAATGGCCAAGCTCCTTGAAAACAAGTTCCCAGGGTCTACTTGGCAAGCATACAAATCACACAGTAATGTCAATTAAGATTATTTTAAATAACTTTTGAGTGCAAAATCAGCATAACCAAAGTACACTGAAGTTTGGCAGCTTGCCGCTGTATCCTTTAACAGGAATCTGGGCTGCAAAAACCTGAATGCATTTATTCTGACAGGCATCATCAACTAGATGTTTAGCACAGTTTGACCCAAAACCAAAAGTACCCATCACTCATTGTCTACTTCACACCAGGAAAATTTGCTGGCATGATGAATGGAGAAAAAATGGATAGTTAAGTGATGTTAATTCACAACAAAACTTTGATATCAGTTACAGACATCCCCACATAGTAACTGCACTTTCATAGCTCAGAAGGACAATACCAAAGTTCTCAGTCTGTTCTAGGAAAGCAGATCCACAGAAACAGAGAGGCAGGTATAAGATATATACAGGGCAAAAATTCTTCATACCAAAAAACCCCCACTCTGTGGGATATTAAACCCATTGAACTAGTGTATTTTAGGGGAAAAGGAGGGACCCAACATAAGTGTTCTGTTTCAGGACTCATATACAGTTCTATCTTTCCTCAAGCATATCATCTCTGTTTCTGAAGACACAGTTAACTTCACCTTTGGGGGAACATTTAAGGAGAGGCCAAATTCCGTCTTGATTTTCCAGCTTGATTAACAGTATCCATAAAATGCCTGAGGAAGTTGGGTCGAGAAAGAAAGAAGAACTTCTATCCCTTTTGTTTTTCTTGTGTATTAATCATGTTAAACAAACATCCCCTCATCAAGGCTGGAATAAATCAAGTCAGGAAGGCAAAGACCATTCTTCCTTTAAAGAAAGTTACACTGCATGTTATTGAAATACGGTTTATGCCATTTATCATCTTAGCCTATAAAAAGGTTATCCACACTAAGTTCGCTGGTATAACTCCAGCAACATGCCATATTTAGCACAGATAGGCCTTACATCAAAAATAATTCTTAAGCCAGCAGAAAACATCTCCCCAGGGTATTGCATAATTTTGGCGTTATGACTGTATCCACTTTAGGGTTTTTCTTCGGCTCCAACATCACTAAGGAGTTCAGTTTATTTACAGACTCCAAAGTGACACATCAGTGTCGATAACACACATTACTATGAGATATTACTACACAGGGTAGGAACTTTTAGTGGCTTTTAAGAATGTCTCAAAGTTTGGTCACACTAAAGCCATGTCATTCAGCACACAACTCTCACAACAGTTTGATCCTCTTGGTATTAAGTTACTTTTCCAGAAGCTACACCAAAAAAAAAAAAAAAGAAAATCAAACAGCCATGAACCACTACAGTAACAGCACCTACTAATAGTGCTTTGTTGAGCTGCTCCAAAACTTGTTTCACGCACTGCCAAAACGCACGCGACGCGGTAGGCAGGGAGACTCCCTGCTTTAAGTGGAATATTAGCAAATGTAGTTACTGCTGTCCCCCACGACCACCCAGGGCTGTTTGGCGAGGCGCAGGGGAGCTCACGGAGCATGGGCACGTGAAGGCACACTCAGTAATACTCTCGATCCACGGAAGACCAAATCTAGCCTGGGATTTCAACCTTCAGGAAAGATCTGAGATATTTTCCAGGTGGTTCATACAAAAGCAAGGGAATAACTGGATGCTGAGGATGGGCAGAGTGACCAGTGAAGAAATATCAATAGAATTAGGACTGTAAGTTGTTTAAATAAACAACAGGAATAAACTCACTGGCTAGTCTGTTGCAGACAGGACAAGTAGGAACAAGTTTCTGTTTCAGAAGTGGAGACTTGGGAAAATGAAGCACAAAATAAAGTGCCTGGGGGAGATGCGGTCTAACACCAGGATAGAGAGACAACTGCGAAGAACAGGAGTCCATGGTCCTTCCTCCATCAGAACTGATTCAGTCAAGAGAACAGGTGCACCGCAGTGAGATACAGAGGACTGATTCATCATCCCATGGATGCTGAAGCGTGTTGGTCCCACATCGCTCTCCACCTCCACTTGCTCCCATCTCTCACTTCCCCCGCCAGCACCAGCACTTGCTGAATCTTTACACAAGCCAAATTTAAAGGAGCTTGTGAAGGGGTCTGAGGAGTGCCACGCAGCCAGCAGCTAAGAGAGAAGTTAAGACCATTCCACTTCTTACAACATGGGGTCTTATCTCGCCGCCACCAGGCACCAGCGGCAAGTATCTGACCGCCTCTTGAGGCTTTAAGCGATCTGTCACCCCTTCGGGAATTGCTCCCTGCAGTGCAGGTCTTTGGGAAGGCTCACCTCAATCTCCCC